>NW_025111292.1:0-51123 GCF_015237465.2 Chelonia mydas | reverse complement strand
CGGCGACCCCGCCCTCTCTGAGCTGGGGGGGAGCTCGGGGGGGTGTGGTCTGGCGGCGACCCCGCCCTCTCTGAGCTGGGGGGAGCTCGGGGGGGCGTGGTCTGGCGGCGACCCCGCCCTCTCTGAGGTGGGGGGGAGCTCGGGGGGCGTGGTCTGGCGGCGACCCCGCCCTCTCTGAGCTGGGGGGGAGCTCGGGGGGCGTGGTCTGGCGGCGACCCCGCCCTCTCTGAGCTGGGGGGGAGCTCGGGGGGCGGGGTCTGGCGGCGACCCCGCCCTCTCTGAGCTGGGGGGGAGCTCGGGGGGCGTGGTCTGGCGGCGACCCCGCCCTCTCTGAGCTGGGGGGAGCTCGGGGGGGCGTGGTCTGGCGGCGACCCCGCCCTCTCTGAGCTGGGGGGGAGCTCGGGGGCGTGGTCTGGCGGCGACCCCGCCCTCTCTGAGCTGGGGGGGAGCTCGGGGGCGTGGTCTGGCGGCGACCCCGCCCTCTCTGAGCTGGGGGGGGAGCTCGGGGGCGTGGTCTGGCGGTGACCCCGCCCTCTCTGAGCTGGGGGGGAGTTCGGGGGCGTGGTCTGGCGGTGACCCCGCCCTCTCTGAGCTGTGGGGAGCTCGGGGGCGTGGTCTGGCGGTGACCCCGCCCCTCTGGCCAGCTATCGGGTGTTCTGCCTGCTGGGTGACGGGGAGGTGTCGGAGGGCTCCGTCTGGGAGGCTCTGGCCTTCGGCTCCCACTACCGGCTCGACAACCTGGTGGCCATCGTGGACGTCAACCGCCTGGGCCAGAGCGAGGCGGCACCGCTCTGCCACGACACGGACGTGCACCGCCGCCGCTGCGAGGCCTTCGGGTGAGTGTCATGGGGGCGGGGGCGTGGGTGGGGTGGGGGTGGCCCTGGGGCCGGCTGACCCCTCCCTCCCTGGCAGGTGGAACACCTACGTGGTGGACGGCCACGCCGTGGAGGAGCTGGACGAGGCCCTGTGGCAGGCGGCCCAGGTGAAGGGGAAGCCCACGGCTATCGTGGCCAAAACCTACAAGGGACGGGGCATCCCTGGTGAGTGTCCCCCTCGGCTCTGAGTGCTGCAGGCCTTGGCCGGGGGCCCCATGGCTGGCTCCCTGGCTGGTGAGGCCTGGTGGGAAGGAGTGCCAGGCCGGGGGGGGCGGGGAGAGTGTTCTGTGGCTCTTTCCCGCCGTGCTGACAGCTACTGTGGGGTGTGACAGAGTAGGGACCTCAGGAGAGGTCCTCCCCTCCCACAGTTGGGGAGAGAACCCAGGAGTCCTGGCTCTAACCCACCAGACCCTGCTCCCCTCTGAGCCGGGGAGAGAACCCAGGAGTCCTAGCTCCCAGCCTCCCCTGGCTCTAACCACCAGACCCTGCTCCCCTCTGAGCCGGGGAGAGAACCCAGGAGTCCTAGCTCCCAGCCTCCCCTGGCTCTAACCCACCAGACCCTGCTCCCCTCTGAGCCGGGGAGAGAACCCAGGAGTCCTGTTTCACTTCTGCTCACTCCCCGGGGGTGGTTCTGTGCCAGGTGTGGAGGATGCGGAGAACTGGCACGGCAAGCCCATGCCGAAGGACAAGGTGGAGTCCATCATCGGTGCCATCCAGAGCCGGATCCAGACCCACGAGGTGCTGGTGCCGCAGCCGCCCATTGAGGACGTCCCACAGATCAGCATCGCCGGCATCTGCATGCCCTCGCCGCCGGAATACGCCATTGGGGACAAGGTGGGGGAAGGGGGGAGCCCAGGGTTGGGAGAGCGGGGGGCTAGGGGAAGGGGGTCCGAGGGTTGCCAGAGGGGAGGGAAATGACGCTCTCCCGCCCTGCAGGTGGCCACGCGGAAGGCCTACGGCGTGGCCCTGGCGAAGCTGGGTGGTGCCAACGAGCGTGTGGTGGCCTTGGACGGTGACACCAAGAACTCCACCTTTTCCGAGCTGTTCAAGCGGGTGCACCCCGAGCGCTACATCGAGTGCTACATCGCCGAGCAGAACATGGTGAGGGCTGGGGCTGTGTGGGGGCGGGGGGTTTCTCTGGGGCCGGCTCTCATGCGCTATCCCCCCAGGTCAGCGTGGCTCTGGGCTGCGCCGCCAGGGACCGGGCCGTGGTCTTCGCCAGCACCTTCGCTGCTTTCTTCACCCGGGCCTTCGACCACATCCGCATGGGCGCCATCTCCCGGACCAACCTCAACCTGTGTGGCTCCCACTGCGGGGTCTCCATCGGTAGGCATGGGGGGGACGCTGTGCTGCCCTGGGAACCCCCCAGGCCCTGGCGCCTTGGCCGCGTTGCCGGAGGGCCACGTGCAGATTGGTGGCAGGGCTGGGAGCGGAACCCAGGCGTCAGGGCTCCGGGAGGCTGCGTGGCCGGGGGAGTAGGCCGCTGGCCCCCAGTGCTGCCGAGCGAGCCTGCTCTCTAGCCCGGCTCCTCTCCTGGCTCCCCACAGGGGAGGACGGCCCCTCGCAGATGGCCCTGGAGGACATAGCCATGTTCCGAGCCATTCCCGGCTGCACTGTCTTCTACCCCAGCGACGCCGTCTCTGCTGAACGCGCTGTCTGCCTGGCTGCCAACACCAAGGTAACGGCTCTGGGGGGCTCCTTGCGCTGCTGCGTCAGGAGTGGGGTCTGTGGGGCGTCCTCAGGGGCCAGCTGCAGGCTCTGGCTCTGGGTGGCACCAATGGTGGACTCCACCTTGTCCTTGGGCCTGGCCATGCCAGTTATCCCGCCCTCGATTCGCCTGCCCCCGAGAGAGAGTGAGGACTCCTGGGTGCTCTCCCCAGCTCTGGGAGGGGAGGGGGTCTGGTGGGTCAGAGCAGGGGGGCTGGGAGCCAGGACTCCTGGGTTCTATCATCGGATCCGCGCGACCTTGGATTTCCTCCCCTTGTAGGGTCCCTTTGCCAGTCATTTGACGGCATGCTGGGAATCCTGCAGCTGTCCTGGGTGGGTGCTGCATGCATTTCGGGGGGAGCGGCTGTCGATGGCTCGGCCTGAAAGCTCTGCTGGGTCACCCAGCCCAAGTCTATCGGCCTCCTGGGTGACCTGCCCGGTTGTGTGTGGGATCACAGAGCCCCACCGTGGCTGCGGGTCAGCAAGGGACACAGCTGCCGGTTGGCTCAAAGCTCTGAGCCTGCCTGTGACCTGCCTTGCCTGGCTCCTCGGCCGCCACCTCTGCTCCCTAGGGCATCTGCTTCATCCGGACCAGCCGCCCAGAGACCCCAGTCGTCTACCCGCCGGAGGAGAAGTTTGAGATCGGCCAGGCCAAGGCAAGGGGCTGGGAGGAATGTGGGGGGCCTTGAATGGTGGCCTCACTCCGTGCCTCCGTTTTCCTCCTGCCCTGTCTGGATTGGAGGCTCTCTGGGGACGGGGCCTCACCCGATGCTGGGAGAGGGGGCAGGGCGTGTGTGGAGCTCAGGGCCCCGGGGTGCCAGGAGCTGTCTGGGCAGTGCCCAGTCCAGTGCGGGGTGGGGTCTAGATAGCACCTGGCGCAGCACAGGGTCCTTGCTCTGCCAGCCTCTGGGTGCTTCTCTTGCACAACCCTACAGGGGTGGGAAGCGCTGTTTCTGCTCTGGGCGTGTGGCAGTGCAGGGAACTGGCCCTGCTCCTGTCTGCCCAGGCCAGTTGTGGGGGGACGCTGGCGGAGCTGCCTCCCAAATGCCTCAGGGCAAAGGGTTCCCAGGCCAAGGACCGAGGGAGATCGGGGGCACAGGGAGCTGGGGAGAGACCCAAAGAGTTTACAGTCTAGAGGTGGGGTGGGAGGGGAAACTGAGGCACAAGGTTACCTGGCAGGTCGTTGCAGAGAGCCCAGGCATGCTGGGTTCCAGTCCGGCCCTGGGCCAGAGCAGAAAGGGGCTCCACTCTGTTCCTGAGCTGCTCCTGTGCGGGGTGGGAGCGTGAAGTGGTTAATCTTTAAAGGAGGGGTGAGTGTGCCGGGGGCAGCGGCGTCTGGCAGGACTCTGGAGCCCAGGGGAGTCCAGTCAAGCGGGACAGAGGTGTCCCGTGCCAGCCCCTGCTGGTGTGTTGGGTGTTGGGCAGCATCTGTAACATGATTCCTGTGCATGCCTCGGTTTCCTTCTCCGCCTTCCATGGTGACCCGGTGGGGGGGAAAGAACTCAGCTGGTCTACACTAGGTTAACCCAGCTACGTCGCTCAGGGCGGGGGGGAATCTCCCCCTCCCCCTGCTCTCCACTCACACCCATGTCCCCACGCAGACACAGCTAGGTGGCCCGGAGAAGAGAACTCCTCTCGGGGCAGGGCGATTTACCACAGTGGTGGGGAGCCCCTCCCAGTGCAGCAGGGAGTGTCTACACTGGCCTGCTGTAGTGGGTTCCATGTAGACCTAGTCCAGGCCTGCTCCCAGGGCAGAACGAGCTGTGGGTGGGCAGGTGTCAGCAGCTGGCTGGGCCATTACAGACCAGGCTGAAAATCAAGTGGGACTCCAGCCAGAAACGCTCCAAGACCTGGGCAGCGGGCAGGTGCAGGCAGGACATGGGAACGGGGCTGGAGAGCCGGGTGTGACGAAGTGGGACTGTTCTTAATGTTTCCTCCGAATATTGTGGGGGTGCCTCAGTTTCCCCTATGCAGTTCTTAAGTATCTAGGTGGTGGGGTCAGGGTGTATGATCACTGCAGAGCCCTAGAGGGCAGGTGTGTGCAGGGGTCTGGACACAGAGAATGGCCGACACCCTGTTTCCTGGCAACTGATGGCCTGGGCCCTTCCCCCCTGCAAGGTGAGAGCTAGAGGGTTGGAGAACAAAGGAATCAGGTGACCTCCTGGCCCGGGACAGGGACAAAGCCCAGAGGAGGGGGGCTGGAGAGTTTCAGTTTGGGGCTGGCTGGGACATGGAGTGAAGTGCAGACGTGGTTGTCTGGCTCACTGCCCTCCAAAATGGACCCAGCGGAGGGGTCCTGTTCTCTGCACCTGCAAGCTCTGTGTTAGACCATGTTCCTGTCGTCTAATAAACCTCTGTTTTACTGGCTGGCTGAGAGTCACGTCTGACTGCGGAGTTGGGGGGCAGGACCCTCTGGCTTCCCCAGGAGCCCCGCCTAAGCGGACTCGCTGTGGGAAGCGCACGGAGGGGCAGAGGATGCTGAATGCTCCGAGGTCAGACCCAGGAAGGTGGAAGCCGGGTGAGCTGTGTGCCCTGCAGACAGGCTGCTCACCGGAAGGCGACTGCCCCAGAATCCTGACTGGCTTCATGGGGAGCAGTTCCAGAGCATCGCCCGGGCACTCCGTGACACCGGGGGGAAGGGGTCGGGTGACAGGGAAAAGGGCTGCCCTTGGGAGGGATTTGGAGCCCTCCCCTGGGCAGAATGGGGGAAAGAGGGAGCTAAGGCCAGGAGCAATCTCAGCTTGGTTGGCCCTTGAGAGCAGCAGCTTGGCCAGGTGACCTATCAATGGCTCCTTGTTCTGCAAAGGCGGCCATTGTGGTTGTCCCTACACTCGGGAAGCCGGGCGGCCTGAACCAGCCTCCCGCAGTGGGCTGGCTGGGCTGGACTCTCTCCGGAGAGGGACAGGGAGCACTGGTGCCGAAGACCCATGGCCTCCCCCGGTGCAACTATGTGGGGCCTTGGGGCCCGGTTTGCTAAAGGGGTCACTCCCGGGAGACTGGCTCCAGGCCAGGGCAGAGGCCAGACCCGGTGACTGTGATAGCCCTGAATCTGCCACTATGTGGCAGGAGACTCCATGAAGTCTCAGCCAGAAATCCCCAGCTCTGGGAGGGGAGTGGGGTCTGGTGGGTAGAGCTGAGAGCCAGGACTCCTGGGTTCTCTCCCCAGTTCTGGGAGGGGAGTAGGGTCTGGTGAGCAGATCCAAAGAAAGATTTAATGCAAGGAGAGGGAAGGTGCCTGCTAAGCCAGTGGGTTGAGGGAGTGCAGGGACCCGCCTGCCAAGGGAAGGGAAGGACTGGGAGGCCTGACCCTTGGCTGCAGGAATGGGTCTGGCCCTCCAGTGTTGGTAACTCGCGTCTCTGTCCCCAGGTGGTGCGCAACAGCGACGCTGACAGGGTCACGGTGATCGGAGCCGGGGTCACGCTGCATGAGGCCCTGGCTGCTGCTGACGAGCTCGCTAAGCAAGGTAACCAGCAGTCGGGGGGATGGCTGTGAGCTCGCTCCTCTGCCCCTTTCCTCCTCTGACCCTCTGTCCCTTCCAGGTACCCGCATCCGTGTCATCGACCCCTTCACCATCAAGCCCTTGGATGCAGCCACCATAATCGCCAGTGCCAGGGCTACTGGAGGGCGCATCATCACTGTGGAGGATCATTACAGAGAGGGTAGGAGGCTATTGGCCGGGGGCTCCCAAACGCCTCTGGGGGATTGGGGAGCAATGGCCGGGTGGCTGCTTGCTCCCAGCATGGGCCGAAGCCAGCCTTGGATAGCTGGGGAATCCCGAGTAGGAGGGTTATTTCCCATTTTAGCGCTGGGCAACCCCAGCAAGTCTAGGGTGTTGAGGAATCTCCGCTGGGATGGGTGCAGAGAAGGGTTGGGATGGGGCAGAGGGGACCGACAGCTTGCGTTGTGTAGCCTAAATTAGAAACTGGACAGGTCTGGGTGCTTGCTGGATACAGTGGGAGAAGAGCTGTTGAAACCAAAGGAGGATGCTGGCCCAAGAACAAAGGGGCGTGAACTTGGCCAAGGATTGACTGACACTGGAACTAAGGTTTCCAGCCATCAGAGGGAGGGTCTGGAACAGAATCCCAAGGGGAGGGTGGGGGGAGAATCTGCCAGGAAGCTGGATTGTGACAGGTTGTCTGGGCAAGGACTGGAAGGGATCTCCTGGGTCACAGGGCTGGCTTGGGAAAAGCCGGGGCCTGGTGACAGAGCTGGAATGGAACCCAGGTGTCCTGCGAGCCTGTCCTGACCACATGACACATCTCACGGAGGGGCTGTGACTAGCGCATCTTAAGCAACCGAGACACCTCTGGAAAGGAGAGCTAGTGCCACGTAGTGTGACCCTTCTGTCTCTTTGCTAGGTGGGCTCGGGGAAGCAGTGGCCGCGGCCGTGTCCGGGGAGCCTGGCATAGTGCTCCAAAGCTTGGCGGTGTCTGGTGTGCCCCGGAGTGGCAAACCGGCCGAACTCCTGGACCTCTTCGGGATCAACGCCAAGAACATCATAGCGGCTGTGAAGAGCACCTTTGCCAACTAACGCTCCGTCCATGTCTAGGGCGAGGAGAACCAGTTGCTTTTCTGTCCTCCACCCCCACCTCTGTTCTTTCTACTAACTTCCTGCTCAATGTGACCGAAACTGCTACTATCACGTCTCCGGGGCTTGTGATCCCCCTCCTCCTCCCCCCAGGGCTGGGACATGACTCACCCACTTGCCCAAGTCCAGCTGGTTATTTCTCTAGCAGGCTAACATTCCCTCCGATGGTTGAGCAACTTCCAGCCACTCCCCCGAGGAGCCCTGGGCCGTAGACATTCCTTGCTAACCCATGAGTAGCTTAGGCACTGTCTGCCCCGGCTCCCATCAGCCACCAGGGCAGGGGTTCTTCAGGGCAAGGCGAGGCTCCCTCTCCCCAGGGCCAGGGGGGCCTCTGCCCCTGGGGTGGATGGTGCGGGGCAGGTGTTCACAGGCACTGCGATGGACCAAGCGGTACTTGTCCTACCTGAAGCTGGTGCGGTGCAGGCTTCGTCCATATGCTGCGCTCTGCGCTGGGCGGTCCTGTTCCTGCTCTGCTCCTAGGGGAAGGAGACCCACATTAATGCAGCAGCACCGTGTCTTAAGCTGCTACCCCAGCGTTCCTGGCATGATCCATTCCCCTGGCTCGGTCAGCGTTCGAAATGCCAAACCCATCTCTCTTACGGGGCCGGCTGCTGCTGCGCCAACAGGGCGGCTTCCCTTCACCTGCGCTTCCAAATAAAAGGTTTAAACGGCGATGGCCTGGTGTGACTCTGTGAGGGGAAGCAGGGCAGGGGGCTGGCTGCTGTTCAGCAGGCTCCTGGAGAGAGCAGTTAAGGGCCCCCACAGGCCCTGCGTGAGAGGTTCAGCCCGGGCTTATGCTTAGGGGGGCCGTCAGTGCTCCTCTCGCTCCCATGAGCCCCTGGGGCAGGGCTGTCTGTTGGTGTCACTCACGCCAATGGGCGCTGTCATGGCTGCAGCTCAGCGCCCCTCCCATCAGCCCCCGGGGCAGGGCCGTTGGCGTCACTCAGGCCAACGGGGGCCGTCGTGGCAGCCGCTCGGCGCCCCTCCCACCAGCCCCCGGGGCAGGGCCGTTGGCGTCACTCGCGCCAACGGGGGCCGTCGTGGCAGCCGCTCGGCGCCCCTCCCACCAGCCCCCGGGGCAGGGCCGTTGGCGTCACTCGGGCCAACGGGGGCCGTCGTGGCAGCCGCTCGGCGCCCCTCCCACCAGCCCCCGGGGCAGGGCCGTTGGCGTCACTCGCGCCAACGGGGGCAGTCATGGCTGCCGCTCGGCGCCCCTCCCACCAGCCCCCGGGGCAGGGCCGTTGGCGTCACTCGGGCCAACGGGGGCCGTCGTGGCAGCCGCTCGGCGCCCCTCCCATCAGCCCCCGGGGCAGGGCCGTTGGCGTCACTCGGGCCAACGGGGGCCGTCGTGGCAGCCGCTCGGCGCCCCTCCCACCAGCCCCCGGGGCAGGGCCGTTGGCGTCACTCGAGCCAACGGGGGCCGTCGTGGCAGCCGCTCGGCGCCCCTCCCACCAGCCCCCGGGGCAGGGCCGTTGGCGTCACTCGGGCTAACGGGGGCCGTCGTGGCAGCCGCTCGGCGCCCCTCCCACCAGCCCCCGGGGCAGGGCCGTTGGCGTCACTCGCGCCAACGGGGGCCGTCGTGGCAGCCGCTCGGCGCCCCTCCCACCAGCCCCCGGGGCAGGGCCGTTGGCGTCACTCGCGCCAACGGGGGCCGTCGTGGCTGCCGCTCGGCGCCCCTCCCACCAGCCCCCGGGGCAGGGCCGTTGGCGTCACTCGCGCCAACGGGGGCCGTCGTGGCAGCCGCTCGGCGCCCCTCCCACCAGCCCCCGGGGCAGGGCCGTTGGCGTCACTTGCGCCAACGGGGGCCGTCGTGGCAGCCCCTCGGCGCCCCTCCCACCAGCCCCCGGGGCAGGGCCGTTGGCGTCACTCGGGCCAACGGGGGCCGTCGTGGCAGCCGCTCGGCGCCTCTCCCATCAGCCCCCGGGGCAGGGCCGTTGGCGTCACTCGGGCCAACGGGGGCCGTCGTGGCAGCCGCTCGGCGCCCCTCCCACCAGCCCCCGGGGCAGGGCCGTTGGCGTCACTCGGGCCAACGGGGGCCGTCGTGGCAGCCGCTCGGCGCCCCTCCCACCAGCCCCCGGGGCAGGGCCGTTGGCGTCACTCGGGCCAACGGGGGCCGTCGTGGCAGCCGCTCGGCGCCCCTCCCATCAGCCCCCGGGGCAGGGCCGTTGGCGTCACTCGGGCCAACGGGGGCCGTCGTGGCAGCCGCTCGGCGCCCCTCCCACCAGCCCCCGGGGCAGGGCCGTTGGCGTCACTCGGGCCAACGGGGGCCGTCGTGGCAGCCGCTCGGCGTCCCTCCCATCAGCCCCCGGGGCAGGGCCGTTGGCGTCACTCGGGCCAACGGGGCACGTCGTGGCAGCCGCTCGGCGCCCCTCCCATCAGCCCCGGGCGGGGGGCCGTTGGCGTCACTCGGGCCAACGGAGGCCGTCGTGGCAGCCGCTCGGCGCCTCTCCCACCAGCCCCCGGGGCAGGGCCGTTGGCGTCACTCGGGCCAACGGGGGCCGTCGTGGCAGCCGCTCGGCGTCCCTCCCATCAGCCCCCGGGGCAGGGCCGTTGGCGTCACTCGGGCCAACGGGGGACGTCGTGGCAGCCGCTCGGCGCCCCTCCCATCAGCCCCCGGGGCAGGGCCGTTGGCGTCACTCGCGCCAACGGGGGCCGTCGTGGCAGCCGCTCGGCGCCTCTCCCATCAGCCCCCGGGGCAGGGCCGTTGGCGTCACTCGGGCCAACGGGGGCCGTCGTGGCAGCCGCTCGGCGCCCCTCCCACCAGCCCCCGGGGCAGGGCCGTTGGCGTCACTCGGGCCAACGGGGGCCGTCGTGGCAGCCGCTCGGCGCCCCTCCCATCAGCCCCCGGGGCAGGGCCGTTGGCGTCACTCGGGCCAACGGGGGCCGTCGTGGCAGCCGCTCGGCGCCCCTCCCACCAGCCCCCGGGGCAGGGCCGTTGGCGTCACTCGCGCCAACGGGGGCCGTCGTGGCAGCCGCTCGGCGCCCCTCCCATCAGCCCCGGGCGGGGGGCGTTTCCTGGGGGGACATTTTTGGTGGCACTTCCCCCTGCCCCCGCACCTCAGGGAGACAGGAGGGAAGGGCGGGCCCCTCTGGCTATCTCTGAGCCAATGGGAGAGGGCCAGCCCCAAAGAGGTTCGTTCCCATTGGCTTTGGCCTTGTCAATCCAGAGCTTCTCGACCTCCACCGACTGTCGGGCGGGTCTCAAGGGGCGAAGGGAAGCTCCAGCCAATCAGGAGACGAAGCCCTGGGGAAGCCTCGCGCTTCGTGGGTTAGGCGGGAAAGATGGGAGAAGTCGACCAATCAGAAGAGTGGCAGGGCGTGGCTAGAGGGAGCTCGTCCAATCAAATGAGAAGGAGGCGCTGCTAGAGGCTGCAAGGCGGCCAAGCACGCAAGGCGTGGCGGGGCGTGGCTACCTAAGAGCTCGGCCTATCGGCTGAGAGAAAGAAAGGCAGCGACCAATCGGAAGAGGGCGATGGGGCGGGATGAGGTGCTGCCCGGCGAATCAGAACAGGGACGGGGCGTGCGCTCCGTGAGGCGCGCGAGGAATTTCAAACGGGGCGGGGCGCGGGGCGTATAGAGAAGCGGGGGGCGGGGCCGAGGTCGGCAGCGGCGAGCGCGGAGCAGAGGCCGGGTAAGAGCCGAGGGGCAGGGTCGGCCCAGGGCCGCCCGGCCGCGCCGCTCCAGGGAGCCGGGGCGCGAGGGGAACCACAAAGCCAACCGCCCCGTGGGGACCGTTACCCCCGGCCCGCCCGCGCGCGGCTCACAGCGAGGCGGGCCGCTGAGGCCTCGCGACGCCGGCCCCGCCCCCTGAGCTCGGAACGAGGCGGAGCTGGGATGCTGGGGCGGGCGGGCGCAGTAAGGGACGCCGTAGGGGGAGGAGCTACCTTCTCCCCCTCCCCCCACTCCTGGGGGGTCCCTTCCTCCCCCCCCGTCGCTGCCCCTCCCCCCACTCCTGGGGAGGGGCCCTTCCTCCCCCCCCCGTCGCTGCCCCTCCCCCCCACTCCGGGCGGGGGGGCCCTGCCCCCTCCCCCCCCGTCGCTGCCCCTCCCCCCCACTCCGGGCGGGGGGGCCCTGCCCCTCCCCGCCCGTCGCTGCCCCTCCCCCCCACTCCGGGCGGGGGGGCCCTGCCCCCTCCCCCCCCGTCGCTGCCCCTCCCCCCCACTCCGGGGGGGGGCCCCTGCCCCCTCCCCCCCCGGCGCGGCCCCTCCCCCCCACTCCTGGGGAGGGGCCCTGCCCCTCCCCCCCCGTCGCTGCCCCTCCCCCCCCCCTCCGGGCGGGGGGGCCCTGCCCCCTCCCCCCCCCGTCGCTGCCCCTCCCCCCCACTCCTGGGGAGGGGCCCTGCCCCCTCCCCCCCCCGTCGCTGCCCCCCCCCCACTCCGGGCGGGGGGGCCCTGCCCCCTCCCCCCCCGTCGCTGCCCCTCCCCCCCACTCCTGGGGAGGGGCCCTGCCCCCTCCCCCCCCCGTCGCTGCCCCTCCCCCCCCACTCTGGGCGGGGGGGCCCTGCCCCCCTCCCCCCCCGTCGCTGCCCCTCCCCCCCACTCCTGGGGAGGGGCCCTGCCCCCTCCCCCCCCCCGTCGCTGCCCCTCCCCCCCCACTCCTGGGGAGGGCCCCTGCCCCCTCCCCCCCCCGTCGCTGCCCCTCCCCCCCCACTCCTGGGGAGGGCCCCTGCCCCCTCCCCCCCCCCGTCGCTGCCCCTCCCCCCCCACTCCTGGGGTGGGCCCCTGCCCCCTCCCCCCCCCGTCGCTGCCCCTCCCCCCCCACTCCGGGGGAGGGCCCCTGCCCCCTCCCCCCCCCCGTCGCTGCCCCTCCCCCCCCACTCCTGGGGAGGGGCCCTGCCCCCTCCCCCCCCCCGTCGCTGCCCCTCCCCCCCCACTCCTGGGGAGGGGCCCTGCCCCCTCCCCCCCCCCCGTCGCTGCCCCTCCCCCCCCACTCCTGGGGAGGGCCCCTGCCCCCTCCCCCCCGTCGCTGCCCCTCCCCCCCCACTCCTGGGGAGGGCCCCTGCCCCCTCCCCCCCTCCGTCGCTGCCGCTCCCCCCCCCACTCCGGGGGGGGGGCCCTGCCCCCCTCCCCCCCTCCGTCGCTGCCGCTCCCCCCCCCACTCCGGGGGGGGGCCCTGCCCCCCTCCCCCCCTCCGTCGCTGCCGCTCCCCCCCCCCACTCCGGGGGGGGGGCCCTGCCCCCCTCCCCCCCTCCGTCGCTGCCGCTCCCCCCCCACTCCGGGGGGGGGGCCCTGCCCCCCTCCCCCCCTCCGTCGCTGCCGCTCCCCCCCCCACTCCGGGGGGGGGGCCCTGCCCCCCTCCCCCCCTCCGTCGCTGCCCCTCCCCCCCACTCCGGGGGGGGGCCCTGCCCCCCTCCCCCCCTCCGTCGCTGCCCCTCCCCCCCCACTCCGGGGGGGGACCCTGCCCCCCTCCCCCCCCCGTCGCTGCCCCTCCCCCCCCACTCCGGGGGGGGACCCTGCCCCCCTCCCCCCCCGTCGCTGCCCCTCCCCCCCCACTCCGGGGGGGGACCCTGCCCCCCTCCCCCCCGTCGCTGCCCCTCCCCCCCACTCCGGGGGGGGGGCCCTCCTGCCTCCCCATGGAGTGGTAGGTCTGCATCTCCCCGCTTCCATTCCCTCCCCCCACTTCAGGGCCATGTACGGGAGGGGGCTAGGGTACAGGTGTGTGGTGTCTGCAGGAGGTTACAGCCTGTCCCTGCCCACAGGCATGCCCGCTGCCCCCCGCCGGGACCCAGCCCTGCCGCCCGGTGCCCACCATGGAGTTGGTGCAAGCGCCCACAGACCTGGCCCAGCTGCAGGCGGAGGTGGGGCGCCTGGCGGCCGAGCTGCAGGAGGCGACGCAGGAGAAGGTCCAGGCCGCCCAGTACGGGCTGGCGGTGCTGGAGGAGAACGGGGAGCTCAAGCAGCGCTGCGGGGAGCTGGAGGGGCAGCTGGAGGGGCTGAGCTCGGAGCTGTCCCAAATGAAGGAGGTAAGGGGGTGGCAGGCACAGAACAGGGTCAGCCCAGTTAGCACTAGGGCGAGCCCCTCACGTCCCCTGGCCCAGCGCCCTGTGTGTGTGCCCAGATTGGGGTCAGCCTGGGCACTGCTGGGGGGAGCCCCTCACGTCCCCTGGCCCAGCGCCCTGTGTGTGTGCCCAGAATGGGGTCAGCCTGGGCACTGCCGGGGGGAGCCCCCCACGTCCCCTGGCCCAGCGCCCTGTGTGTGTGCCCAGAATGGGGTCAGCCTGGGCACTGCCGGGGGGAGCCCCCCACGTCCCCTGGCCCAGCGCCCTGTGTGTGCCCAGAATGGGGTCAGCCTGGGCACTGCCGGGGGGAGCCCCCACGTCCCCTGGCCCAGCGCCCTGTGTGTGTGCCCAGAATGGGGTCAGCCTGGGCACTGCCGGGGGGAGCCCCCCACGTCCCCTGGCCCAGCGCCCTGTGTGTGCCCAGAATGGGGTCAGCCTGGGCACTGCCGGGGGGAGCCCCCCACGTCCCCTGGCCCAGCGCCCTGTGTGTGTGCCCAGAATGGGGTCAGCCTGGGCACTGCCGGGGGGAACCCCCCACGTCCCCTGGCCCAGCGCCCTGTGTGTGTGCCCAGAATGGGGTCAGCCTGGGCACTGCCGGGGGGAGCCCCCCACGTCCCCTGGCCCAGCGCCCTGTGTGTGCCCATTGCACCCAGCGTTCTGCAGAGCACGTCGCGTGGCGGACGCCTCCTCCCCAATCACCTCTCTCTGCCCCGCGTCTGGCAGGCCCTGGCTGAGTGTCACAGCAGCCACAGACGGGCGGCCGTGGCCGGGGAGACCCGGGAGGAGAGCCTGGTGCGCGAGGCTGCGGCCAGCGAGGCCCAGCTCGCAGCCCGCCTAGGGGAGCAGCAGGGGGAGCTGAGGCACCTGCAATGCCGGCTGAGCAACGCGGGTGCTGAGAGCGAGCGGCTGCGCGCCGCCCTGCAGGGCCTGCGCCAGGTGAGTGCCCTGCGGTCCCCTGTGCCCTCTTTCCCCCCTTGGCTTCCCCAGCCTCCTGGGACCGACCCTCGGAGCCTTCCGCACCCCTGCGTCATGCCGTGCGCTCCCTGCAGGGCCTGCGCCAGGTGAGTGCCCTGCGGTCCCCTGTGCCCTCTTTCCCCCTTGGCTTGCCCAGCCTCCTGGGACCGACCCTCGGAGCCTTCCGCACCCCTGCGTCATGCCGTGCGCTCCCTGCAGGGCCTGCGCCAGGTGAGTGCCCTGCGGTCCCCTGTGCCCTCTTTCCCCCTTGGCTTGCCCAGCCTCCTGGGACCGACCCTCGGAGCCTTCCGCACCCCTGCGTCATGCCGTGCGCTCCCTGCAGGGCCTGCGCCAGGTGAGTGCCCTGCGGTCCCCTGTGCCCTCTTTCCCCCTTGGCTTGCCCAGCCTCCTGGGACCGACCCTCGGAGCCTTCCGCACCCCTGCGTCATGCCGTGCGCTCCCTGCAGGGCCTGCGCCAGGTGAGTGCCCTGCGGTCCCCTGTGCCCTCTTTCCCCCTTGGCTTGCCCAGCCTCCTGGGACCGACCCTCGGAGCCTTCCGCACCCCTGCGTCATGCCGTGCGCTCCCTGCAGGGCCTGCGCCAGGTGAGTGCCCTGCGGTCCCCTGTGCCCTCTTTCCCCCCTTGGCTTCCCCAGCCTCCTGGGACCGACCCTCGGAGCCTTCCGCACCCCTGCGTCATGCCGTGCGCTCCCTGCAGGGCCTGCGCCAGGTGAGTGCCCTGCGGTCCCCTGTGCCCTCTTTCCCCCTTGGCTTGCCCAGCCTCCTGGGACCGACCCTCGGAGCCTTCCGCACCCCTGCGTCATGCCGTGCGCTCCCTGCAGTGAGCCCACCTGAATGGGACGCCTGTGGGAGGCTAATCCTAGGGCCTGATCACACTATCAGAGGCTCGTTCACCTGCATGTCTACCAATGTGACATGTGCCAGCAATGCCCCTCTGCCATGTACATTGGCCAAACCGGACAGTCTCTACGTAAAAGAATAAATGGACACAAATCAGATGTCAAGAATTATAACATTCAAAAACCAGTCGGAGAACACTTCAGTCTCTCTGGTCACTCGATTACAGACCGAAAAGTGACAATACTTCAACAAAAAACTTCAAAACCAGACTCCAAGAGAGACTGCTGAATTGGAATTAATTTGCAAACTGGATACAATTAACTTAGGCTTGACTAGAGACTGGGAGTGGATGGGTCATTACACAAAGTAAAACTATTTCCCTATGTTTATTCCTCCCTCCCCCCCCCCCACCCCTCCTCAGACGTTCTTGTCAACTGCTGGAAATGGCCCACCTTGATTATCACTACAAAAGGTCGTTGTCCCGTCCCCGTCCCCCCCGGCTCTCCCATTGGTAACCACTCACGTTAAGGGATCGCTCTGGTTACAGTGTGCCTGGTCACACCCATTGTTTCATGTTCTCTGTGTATATAAATCTCCGCACTGTATTTTGCACCAAATGCATCCGATGAAGTGAGCTGTAGCTCACGAAAGCTCATGCTCAAATAAATTGGTTAGTCTCTCAGGTGCCACAAGTCCTCCTGTTCTTTTTGCGAATACAGACTAACACGGCTGCTACTCTGAGACCTGTGGGAGGCTTGTACCCCAAGAGAGAGCACTGCCCCCTTCAGCGCCTGCAGAGGCTCTCAGCAGGGGGTTATTGGGTGTCTGGACCCAGCGTAGATGGTCCTTGGTTAGCGCAGAGAACAGGAAGTTACAGCCTGGCCTGGTTACCCAGAGCCCAGCCAAAGGGTGTCCCCTTGGCTCCTGCTTTGTCCCTCTCTCCTCTGTCCCATCCCACCTGCCCCCCTCCTCCCCCCCCCCCCCCCCCCCCCCATAGCTCTTGGTTCCCTTGCTGTTTGCAGTGGCTGGGTGTGTGTGGTCCTGAGTTGCTAGGTAGTAAATGGCCCGGTGATTGGATTTGCCATTGTCTACATGTTGACCTGGGCCCCAAACCTGGGACAGCCAGGTGCCATTCCCACCTCCCCGAGAGTGAGCAGCCTTTCCCCACCACCTAGTTACCAGAAGGGGAAAGTGAGGCGCACGCAGGATTCATACCAAGTATGACAGCAGGTTCTGTCTCTGCCCCACCCTCCTACCCCTTAGGCCAGTGAGCAGTGGGAAAGCCAGGAGCACTCGGGGCCCACGATGCCCCTGAGGTGGGCTGTGCCGTAGCTCGGGTCCCCGGGCTCTCTCCTTTCCCCCAGGGATCCTGGGTGGGCCCTCTCCTGCTCCTTGGGGGCACTAATGGTGCCCCTTTGTCCCAGGAGTGCCAGGCCTTGGAGGCAGAGAAGGCCCAGCTGCGGGAGGAGCTGAAGCAGTACAAGTGCCGGGAGCTGCGGCAGCTGCAGGACTGCGCTGAGCTGGAGGAGGAGAACATCTCCCTGCAGAAGCAGGTGTCCGTGCTCAAGGGCAACCAGGTACCTCGCCCCCAGCCTCTCACGCTGCGGGGCCCCTGTGGGCCGCCTCTCGGGATGGCGGGAAGATCTCCTGGGGCCCCTGTGCTGGAGGGGCTGATTGTGCCTCACTTGGGACAGGAGAGGGCGAGGAAACCGCTTATGTGGCCTGTGCTAACTCTTTCTTCCCCTCCTCAACCCTCTGAGGGTGTTTGGGGAGAGAACCCGGGAGTCCTGGCTCCCAGCGCCCCCTGCTCTAACCCACTAGCCCCCACTCCCCTCTCAGAGCGGAGGGGAGAGCCCAGGAGTCCTGACGCCCCCCCGCCCGGCAGGTGGAGTTTGAGGCCCTGAAGCACGAGCTGCGGTGCCGGGATGAGGAGGCAGCGCTGGCCGGCGCCCAGCTGGAGGAGCTGAGGCGGCTGCGGGAGCTGGCGGAGCGGCAGCTGGAGGAGGCGCTGGAGACGCTGGCGGTGGAGCGGGAGCAGCGGCGGGAGCTGCGGCGGGAGCTGGCGGCCTGCACCGGGGGCCGCCCTGGCTCGCTGGGCAGCCTGCAGGCCGGCCTGGAGGAGCTAAGCCAGGACGAGGAGCTGGACAGCGGCTTCGCCAATGGCAGCGCCAGCGTGGGGGACTTCGGGGAGCGGGCGTCCACTCCCCGCGCCCGCCCTGCGCCCAGCCTCGTCGCCGACCTCTTCAGTGAACTCAGCCTGGCCGAGGTGCACAAGCTGCGGCAGCAGCTGCTCCAGGTCAGGGGCGAGGCCTGGGGGATTCCCTGCTGCTCTGGTCAGTGGGGGGGGGCCTCAGGGGCGCGGCCTGCTCCAGGTTGTGGGTGGGGGCATGGGGGTTCCTTGCTGCCTCGTGGGGGCAGGGCCTGGGGCGTAGCTTGGGGCAGGTCTCGGGGTTCCAGCCGTTCCAGGTAAGGGAAGATCCCAGAGCATCTCGTGTTAGGGGGAGGGGGCCTGGAGGCTCGGGGGAGGGGGCCTGGAGGCTCGGGGGAGGGTATGGGGCGGCAGAGCACCTTGCGGTGGGGGTCTTGGTGCCAGGGGCTCCCAGGGGAGGGTGGCCTGGTGTCTCCTCCCCTGTACCCGACCCCGGTTCAGATCCAGGAGTGGATGAAGGGCTGAGCCCATTAGGTGGGTGAAGAGGGGCCTGGCCACTAGCAATGGGGAGCCCGATTGGCAGGAGCAGCTGGGGGGGGGAAATGTGTCATCAGTTAACCCCTTCGTTGCCAACCCCCACTTCTCTGCACATTAATGAGGCCATTAAAGCTTCAGTAACCAGGAAGCAGCCTTCTCTGCCCCCACCCATTTTGCCCCTGGAATGTCACAGACTGAAGTCAGTGGGGCTGGCTTCCAGCTGGTGTGAACTGGGAATCCCTTGCGCTTGGTCCGAGCAGTGAGTCCCGCCTGTCTCCCAGCGTGGCCTGCAGCTGGCTCTCGCCTGCGCGGTCGCCCTCGCTGAGGGGGTGGAGCAAGGCAGGAAGCCACTGATACACCCCACATCCTGCAGCAGCTTGTCTCGCTTGGTGGCTGCACCTGGGCCCTGCCAGGTTAACGCTGCGCCAGGCCGCCGTGCCAGCTCTGGCGTGGCTTCTGGGGAGCCCCCTCCCCCAAGTTGTCCCTGGCACCCAGCAGATCTCCAAGCCCCTGGCAAGCAGGTGCTGTAACCATCCAGCCCCCTGGGGCTTTCCACAACACGCCCTTGTGCTTGGTAGCCACAACGCTGCTGTTCTGGCTTCCCGTCGAACCCGCACAGCGCTTGGAGACACGGCCCGGGAGCCCCCACCCGTCGTGTGCTGGGTGCCGTATGCCCCCTTCCCCCCATGGAGACTGGCGCCGGGCGCAGCGCACACACCAAGAGCAGGTCCCTGAACAGACAACGGGGGGAGGGGAGAGAGGTGTGCCAAAGGTCACATCCAATCTGTGGCAAATTGGGGATTGAACCCAGGAGTCCTGGCTCCCAGCCCCCCTGCTCTAATCCACGAAACCCCTTGTTCCCCTTCCTCAACCCTCTGAGGGTGTTTGGGGAGAGATCCCAGGAGTCCCGGCTCCCAGCCCCTGTCACGGGGTCCCCGGGCGATGCTCTGGATCTGCTCCCCACGAAGCCGGGCAGGACTCTGGGGGAGTCTCCACTCGGGGAGCAGCCTGTCTGCAGGACACACAGCTCCCCCGGCTTCCCCCTTCCTGGGTCTGACCCCGGAGCCTCCAGCCTCCTCTGCCCCTCCGGGCACTTCCCCCAGCGAGTCCGCCCAGGCGGGGTCTTGGGGAAGCCAGAGGGTCCTGCCCCCCAACTCCGCAGTCAGACGGGACTCTCAGCCAGCCGGGGAAACAGAAGGTTTATTAGACGACAGGGACATGGTCTAAACCAGAGCTTGTAGGTGCAGAGAACAGGACCCCTCAGCCGGGTCCATTTTGGGAGGCAGGGAGCCAGACAACCCCGTCTGCACTTTACTCCATGTCCCAGCCAGCCCCAAACTGAAACTCTCTCCAGCCCCCCCTGCTCTGGGCTTTGTCCCTTTCCCGGGCCAGGAGGGCACCGGATCCCTTTGTTCTCCAGCCCTTTAGCTCTCACCTGGCAGGGGGAAGGGCCCAGGCCATCAGTGGCCAGGAGACAGAGTGTCGCCATTTATGGACCCTGGCCCTTTGCTCTGCAACAATTACACCCCCTGCCTTATCCCACCCCCTAGAGACTTATGAAATGCCTAGGGGAAACTGAGGCACCCCTACAGTATTCAGAGGAAACATTAAGAACGGTCCCGCTTCGCGCCCCCCCAACCCCTGCCACTCTAACACACAAGACCCCATGCTCACAGGCCTGCCATCTCTCTCTGCAGGTGGACCGGGAGAAAGCCTCCCTGGCAGCTGATGTGCAGGAGGCCCGGGGGCAGCTGGACAGCGCCAGGGTGGCCTTGACGGATCAGCAGCAGCGCAATGGCCTCCTCCTGGAGCAGCTCAAGGCCAGGCCAGCATCCCCGGAGCCCCAGCCCTGGCAGGACCTGGTGGCGCAGCTGGAGGGGCAGCTGCGGGCCTCCCGGAAGCTGGCAGGGGAGCTGCAGGCCCGGCTGGCCCAGGCCCAGGAGGAGCTGCTGGGGCTGACGGAGGAACTGGCCACCCTCTACCACCAGGTCTGCGCCTGGCGTGGCCTGACGCCGCAGCGGGTGGTGCTGGATTATTACCGGGACGGGCGCGGCACCAGGAGGCTGCTGGGCAAGAGGGAGCTGGCGGGCAAGACCCATCTCCAGCCGGAGCCAGGGGCGGGGCCCTGTGAGGACCAGTCACCCGCTGGGGAGCCCCTCAATGTCTCCAACCTGGCGGTGGTGCTGCGGGAGCAGCTGGGGCACCTGCAGGGGGCGCTGGTCCTGTGGCGGCAGCAGCCCCCCGGGCAGGGCCCGCCAGCCGCCGAGCTGGAGCCGGACAAGGAGGTGCTGGCGGAAGAGGTGATGAAGCTTCGCTCCCTGCTCAGCACCAAGCGGGAGCAGATCGCCACGCTGCGCACCGTGCTCAAGGCCAACAAGCAGGTGGGCGCGCTGCGGGGGGCTCGTCCGTGCCCCCGGGCACCTTAAGCCCTCCCTTTAAGGGGGCATGGGGCAGCCTGTCTGGATCCAGTCAGCCATCTCCTTTAATGGGGGGCGGGGTTGCGGCTGCAGTGGGAGCTGTGTGCGTGGGGGGCGCAGGCCCAACCGACTCCGAGATGCAGAGGCTCTGTGTATGGGGGCTGTGGGTGTGTCCGGGTACATGGGGGAGACGGGCTTGTCCGGGTCTCGCCCCCCAGAGGGCAGAGGCTGGGTGTGGGGGGGGGCTGCGGGCCCAGCTGGCTCTCACCCCCCATCTCCACAGCCGTCTGTGGGTGTGTCCAGACACGTGGGGGCGTGGGCCCTCCGGCTCTCACCCCCCAGAGGGCAGAGGGTGGGGCTGGGCACGGGCCCACCCGGCTCTCACCCCCCCTCTCCCCCCAGACGGCGGAGGTGACGCTCTCCAACCTGAAGGGGCAGTACGAGGGGGAGAAGGCCCTGGTGTCGGACACCATGCTCAAGCTGCGCCGCGAGCTGAAGGCCTTGAAGGAGGACGCCACCACCTTCTCCTCCCTGCGCGCCATGTTTGCCAGCCGGTGAGGGGAGCCCCCGATGGGGCACAGGGCTGGAACTGCCCGCCAGGAAGCAGGACTACTGGGTGGGGATGGGGCTACTTAGGGGGCGGGGCTAGCCGCAGGGGACCGAGCCGGGGCGGCGGAGCCCCCAGCCTGACCCCCTGTGTCCCCCAGGTGTGACCAGTACGTCTCCCAGCTGGACGAGATGCAGCGGCAGCTGGCCGTGGCGGAGGATGAGAAGAAGACGCTCAGCTCCTTGCTGCGCATGGCCATCCAGCAGAAGCTGGCACTCACCCAGCGCCTGGAGAGCCTGGAGAGCCCGGCCCACGGCACCCGGGCCAGACCCCGCAGCACCAGGAGCACCGCGGTACGGCACAGGCCAGCCCCCAGCCTGTTAGCCTGCCCCCTTCATGGCTTCCCAGGGGCACCTCCAGGTGGCACAGAACCAGGATGGGGCTTTGGAGGGCCTGGCTGCACCCCACAGCCACGGTCCTGTTCCAGACCTTGGGGCCAGAGGGGGTCCCTCATCCTCTGCCCCCAGGGGTAGCAGCCTGGGTCCCCAGCAGCTGGGGCGCATGGGCTCCTGTGCTCCTGACCCCCAACAAAGCCCCTTGCTGGGGTGGGAGTTCAGGCGCCTGGAGGTGTCTTTTTCTGTCTCTTGAAGTGAAGGGCTCAGGCTCTCTGCAGACTCAGGCAAAGCTCCCTGGCTACCGGTTGTCCAGCCATGGGGCCTGTGCCCTGGCTGGTCTCTGCCCCCCAGGCAGGGAGGGGGCAGTGGGGCTAAGCTGTGCGGGGCAGGGATCGGTGCCGTGGGTTGTGAGGGTATCCCTTTTGCTCTGCTCCGAGGGTAACTGGGTTTTTCCCACGCAGCACTGAGACCTCAGCGGCCTCGCAGAGAAACTGCAGGATCGGTGCCAACCAGAGCCAGCGCCAGGACCGGCACCGCCCTTCACCGCCCGTGCCTTCAATGCTGCAAACTGCCGACAGACCCCTGACCTCTGCCGCAGCTGCCCCGCCAGCGGGTGGCTGCCGGGCCTTAACCGCTCAGGGCTAGGTAGGGTGTAGCCAGCCGGCCCGCTGCGGGCTGGGGGCGGAGCACTGGCCGGTGTCTCTGCCTTGCTGAGGGAGACCTCCTCCTCCTCCTGCCCTCATGGGGGTGGCTCAGGGTCCCACACTTACAGGGCAGGGGCCAGGCCTGGTGCTCAGAGACCCCCCCCCCCCACACACACACACACTTACAGGGCAGGGGCGTCTCGGTGTGGGGCCAGGCCTGGCGCTCAGAACCCTCCCCCCACTGACAGGGCAGGGGCGTCTCGGTGCGGGGCCGGGCCTGGCGCTCAGAGGCCCTCAACACCTGCACTTTTGAGGCACTATCCCCTTTTCTCACTGCACCGTTTTGCACTTCGAGCTGGTGATCTCAGGGGAGTGGCTGGGGGGGTACCCGGGGTAGTACCCGGGGTGTGGGGACGTGCGCTGTATGGACTGCTCTGTGTATCCCCCGGGGCCAGACACGTGACCGGGGCCTGGTTACTTTGCATCTAATTAAACAGCTTTTGTCTCCTCTCGGGCCTGGAACTCTGGTCGGGGGGTGGGCGAAGGCGCTGCGTGGCCCGTGCCACGCACCCCACGGCTGTAGGATGGGGGGCGGATCAGAGTAGATGGGCTGTGGGGGCACATCATGCTGGCTTTAGCAGGGGCTGTGGGGGTCTTTGCTTCGGCCTCCCACCTGAAGTGCCAGGTGCTGCACTGATCCCCACTGTACTGACCGCCCCATATGCCTCCAGCCTCCTATGCCACAGCTGGGTCAGGGCCCACATTGCGTGGAGTGCTACATTCCCACCCCCGGTGATTGGAGTCCTCCTGTTGTATGGGGTCCCCCATAGACCCTTGGGCCTGAGATCAGGGCCCCCCATTGTGCTGGGTGCTGCATGGCTCCCCTGCCTGAGCTGGGGGTCCCAGTGTGGGCTGGGCATGGCACAGTCCCTGCCTGCAGGAGCTCCTGGCCTGGAGCAGACAAAGGGGGGGAAACTGAGGCCCAAGGGAGGCCATCCTTGCCCCTCGCTCATAGAGCAGGTCTGTGGCAGAGGTGGGGATAGAACCCAGGTGTCCTGCCTCCCAGCCTTCCCACTCCACCTCCCTGCCTGGGCCCCTGGCTTACCGGAGAGGAAATGAAAATCTGACCCGCCTGGGGCTGGCTTGGTCTAGACGGGCCCTTGGCAGGGGAAGCAGTGACTCAAACCTGGCTGGGAATATGAATGAGATGGGGGGAGGGTGCTGTCAGACTGGCTGCTGTGCAGATCCCAACTGGGGGGGCTATAGGGGCGGGTGCTGCGCAGCTCCCCTTGACCTGGCCCTCTGCAGCCCCTGCATTGGGATTGTAAGGGTGAGCAGGGAAACTGAGGCACAGGGGGCGTGACTTCCCCCAAGGTTACACAGCGGCTCTGACCCGGAATCCTGGCTCCCAGCCACCTTTCTGCTCTCGCTCCCTAGGCCCCATTCCTCTCCCAGAGCTGGGGAGAGAACCCAGGAGTACTGTGAGCACCCCTCCCCCCACTCTAACCACCAACCCCGGGGGAGCGGAGATCACCGTTCAGCTGGATCTCACTGGCTGCACTTCCTGTCTTACATAACGTCCAACTGCTCACCAGCTGGCCTGCCCCAGCCTCCTGCCAGGGGCCCCTGTAACCACCCAGCCTGGGGCGCTACATCCCAGCATCAGGTGCGGGCCCCCTATAACCAGACTGGGGGGCTGTCCTGTCATAGGCAAGGGGCCCCTATAACCAGCCCCAGACAGAGGGGCCATGTTTCCATGCCAGGCGAGGGGTCCCTGTATAACTGGTGCCAGCTGGAGAGGCCGGTCCCAGCGTCAGGCGAGGGGTCCCCTGTGACAAAGTGGGGGGTTCTCTTGGTTTTATCAGTGCTTTGCATGCAGAGGGGGTGGGACTCAGTTTCCCTGGGTGTTATGGGTTTAACGAGGGAGTGGGAGAGGGGGTTTGTGGGGACACAGGGCCAGCGAGGGAACGTGGGACCCCGGCCAATGGCCTGGAGAGTGGAGACCCCAGCGACTGGGGACCGGCAGCCCCAGCTTGGGAGTCCCAGTTGGGTCTGGCCAGTGGGGGGACAATGGGCTGCGGAGAGAGGACCCCAGTGACCGGTCTAGCCAGAAGGGGCCCAGGCAACCCTGTTTACCAGGCGACAATGGACAGAGCGGGGGCTTGGGGCCAGTGATAGCAGATGCCCAGCGGGGAAGCAGGGGGGCTCTGGGCTGGAGAGAGGGATCAGGCAGAGCCCCCCTGGATGCAGGGGAGACTGGGACGTGCTGGGCTGAGGGGGGCCAGGCCTGAGGCCCAGAGAGTTTCCTATGCTGGGTTCAGACGCTCAATAAACCCTCCTGCTTTATGCCGGCTGAGTGTCACTCCAGTCTAGCGAACAGGGGGGCATTATTCTCTCTGGGCGTGGGGAGCTCGGGGGGGGCCTTATTCCCTCTGGGGGTGGGGAGCTCAGGGGGGGGCCCTATTCCCTCGGGGGGGGAGTTCTGGGGGGGGGGCATTATTCCCTCTGGGAGTGGAGGACCCGGGGGTCTCCCTGAGGGGCCCATGGCAGAGACAGGCGTGCTAAGGCTCAGAGCGGTGCAGTTCCAGGAGGCGGGGGGCTGGACCCCCAAGAAGGGCTCTTGCGCTGATGGGGGTTCCCCCCAGGGACCGCACAGGCCAAGAGTGGGCACGACCTGGGAGCCCGTGACATCCCCCTATAACCAGCCCCCGTGCCCACCCTGCAGGGGCCACGTCTTAGCACTGGACAAGGTGTCCCCCTATAACTGAGCCCCTGCTCCACCCCAGAGGTGGCTGCGTCTCAGCTGTGGGCAGCTTCCCCCCTTTGTGGCGGGTGGCTCAGGCTTGCGGCAGCCCCCGGCAGTGTCTGTCCGTCACGTTTAACAGCACTTTGCTCCTGAAAGCAGAAATCCTGCTGTAAACACAAGGGGCCCAGTGTGTCTGCTCCACCTGCAGGACACCTGGGTTCTCTCCCCAGGCATGGGAGGGGACTGGGGCCTAGTGGGTTAGAGCCAGCAGCGGGCTGGGAGCCAGGACTCCTGGGTTCTGCCCTGGCTCTGGGAGTTCTGGGGGGGTCAGAGAACGGGGTGGTCTGTAACCACGTGGGGGCCTCTGGCTGTCACTTTCCCCCTCTGGCATTTCCGGCCTAGCCGATGCGGGGCCAATGCCGGCTCACCCCAGCCAGGGATCTGTTCCTGGCCCGCCCCCAGGGGGGAACCAGGGTGTACTGGGGGCTCCCTGCGGCCCAGGGCCCGTTCCCTGACAGTCGCTGGCTGTGTGCGGACAGACAGAGGGCCCATTCATCCCAATTCCCCTGGGCCTGGCCAAGGCTAGTGGGCCGGTTCCAGGCTCCCCGGGCCCTGGACAAAAGGGCCCTGTCTCTCCGGGGCCAGATCCCTGCCAGCCTGCAGCGCCCATGGCAGCTGGGCCTGGGGAGGAGTCAAGGCCGATTTACACCAGCGGTGGGGCGTGGGGGGATCCGGCTTGGGGGGGGGTGTTTGCTTATGGGCTAAGGTGTGTGGCCAAGGGGGGAGCATGGGGGGCGGGCCCCCGGGCTGGGCCGTCCGGCAGTCGACTGCTGGCAGGGGAGTTGGCTGGCTGCAGCCATGAAACTGGTGCTGTTGCTGGCCCTCTTCCTGTGGGTTCAGCTCGGGGGTGCCAGGAGGGGGGCCCCCAAGATGCCCTCCAAGGTGCTGAGCCCCCCATCTGCTCTGGGCCCCAAAAACCACAGCTCCCCATCTGCTCCCCTCCCGGAGGACCCAGTCCTCATAGGCGGCCCCCCAGAGCAGCTGAGTGCCCAGGATCCAGCCCCACAACTGAGCCCCACGGAGGGTGAGTCTGAGGGTGGGGAGATGGGGGATTAGGGAAGCAGAGAGAAGGGGTGGGGGTAGATGGAGGGATAGAAGAGGGTGTGTGGAAGGAGTGGGGATGGGGGGCAGGCGGATGGGGAGGGACAGAGGGGGGCAGGAGGACAGGGAGGGGGGCAGGCGGATGGGAAGGGTTGGAGGGGGGCAGGCAGCTGTCCCTGCCCTATTCTGTATCTCACCCCTTGGCGCAGGGGGAGGCCTGAGGGGCTCAACACCCCCCCCCCCAGCCACCTCTGTTCCCCCTCCCTCGCTGACCCCCTCCCCTCTCCAGGCCCCAGCTGGAGGAAGGCGAAGGGACACCGCGGGGCACCCGAGCGAGGGAAAGTGGCCCAGGAGGCGCGGCAGGATGGGGCCGAGGTCCTGGGGACCCGGAGGGGGTCCCTGCCTGGTGAGGAGACGGGGCCCCCCAGAGCTGCCGGGACGGCACCGGGTGCCAAGGCCAGGTCGGAGCCCCCCGCCACTGCCAGGAACAGCAGCCACAGTGCGGGCGCAGCCCAGGACGCCGGGGTCTCCAGGAGAGCTGGGAAAGGTGGGGGGAAGCGGGGAGGGAGGCCGGCATCTGTGGGGGATCTGGTCCCGACTACCCAGAATGTCCCCTGCTGTGGGCTCCCACTACCCCAGAGCCCCTCACCCAGCAGGCCCAGGCCGCCCGCAGCCGCCTCCTGCCTGGCGCTTAGGGCTCTCGGCTGGGGTGCGGGCGACCCGGGTTCAAACCCCCCCACTGCTGGCTGGCGCCGTTCGAGTGGGAGAGAGAACCGGAGCTGCCGGCGGGCTGGGCCCGCTAACCACTGCCCCCCTCGGCCCCGGCCCCGCTGGTGTCCGCCCTCAGCGCGGCTCCTGCGTTCGTGTTACAAGGGGGTGGCTTGCAAACCCCCCAAAACGTCTGGTGTAATTTCTGGCCGGCCCCCTGCGTAGCGGTGGGGGGAGAGCGCGGGTTTGCCGAGTGGGGCCCGTGGGCGGATGTCCCGGAGCCGGGCCGGGAAGGGTCTGGTGTGTGTTGGTGACCACTGAGGGGAGATGTAAACCGGCAACGCTGAGCGTGGAACTGGCCAGCCAGGCAAAGCGAGGCGACGCGGGGGGTTTCGACACGGGATTGTGACACCCCCGCCCTGCCCTCATCAGTTTGCACAATGGAGATCATTCAAATGGATGAAAATGAAGAGAAAGTCAGTGAGCCGGGCCCGGGCGGGTTTGTCCTGCTTTATCCTTCGGAGCTCGCTGCTGGTTCTTCTGCATCTTTATCGATTTCAACTTTTGTGGGGAGAAAAGGGGGGTTCCAGGCGGGGGGGGGGGCAGATAAGCGGAAGCTTTAGAACGGTTGAAACGCGCGCCAGCCGCATGGCGCGGCCGAAGACGCCAGGTAAATAGCCGGGAAGCAGCCCCTGGCCCGGTCCCTCGCACCCGCCTTCTCTCTTCCTTCCAGGAGCCAGAATTTCTTTCGCCAGGGGCCAGTCCGGCCCCCCCCCCGGCACCTGACGCATGGACCTCAGCCGTACCCCTCGCCCAGTCTGGCGTTTCACCGTTTGCCGACGTTCCCCCCCGTTTTTGGATTTGGGCCAAAACGATATTTTAAAAACGCTTTTTGGAAGTGCCAGAACCCCAAAAATCAGCTCTGCCCAGGGTGCCCCCTCTCCGGCGATCCTGTCCCCTAGGGTGCCCCCCTCTCAGGGGTCCCTTCCCCATGGATGACCCTCTGTCTTGCTCCGCAGGGCAGCAGGTGCTGGGGAAGCAGCCACCCCCCCGGCGGAGCAATGCCACCCGGCTGGAGGCGGGCAGAACACGGCCGGCCGTGCGGCCCGAGGGGGGACCCATCATGCCCTCGCTGCCCACTGCCTGCCTCCTGTCCGACTCGGCCATCGCCTGCGGAAACGTCCACATGAAGCAGGTGCCGGCGCTGAGCGACCCCGGGCTAAAAATGCTTTACCTGGCAGGTGAGAACACCACGGCCGGGGGGGGCACTGGGCGGCCGGGCAGTGGGGGAGCAGCCGGGTATGGGGGCAGAGCCAGTCCATCCACTGTACACTCATACCGCCCCTCCCTCCGTCCCCCCACCCATATCTGTCCCCCCTCCATCCCCAGCCACGTCCCCCTTCCATCCATCACCCCATGTCCCCTATCCGTCCGTCCACCCATCACCCCCCCAGGAACCCATCTGTCCGTCCCCAGCCACGTCCCCCATCCATCCATCCATCACCCCACCAGGAACCCGTCCATCTGTCCCCAGCCACGTCCCCCATCCATCCGTCCATCCATCCATCACCCCACCATGAACCCGTCCATCCGTCCCCAGCCACATCCCCCATCCGTCCATCCATCCATCTGTCACAGAGTCCCCGGGCGATGCTCAGGAACTGCTCCCCACGAAGCCGGGCAGGACTCTGGGGGAGTCTCCTCTCTGGGAGCAGCCTGTCTGCAGGACACACAGCTCCCCCGGCTCCCCCTTCCTGGGTCTGACCCCGGAGCCTCCAGTCTCCTCTGCCCCTCCCTGCGCTTCCCACAGCGAGTCCGCCCAGGTGGGGTCCTGGGGGGGCCAGAGGGTCCTGCCCCCCAACTCCGCAGTCAGACGGGACTCTCAGCCCGCCGGGGAAACAGAAGGTTTATTAGACGACAGGGACATGGTCTAACGCAGAGCTCGTAGGTGCAGAGAACAGGACCCCTCAGCCGGGTCCGTCTTGGGGGGCAGTGAGCCAGACAACCCCGTCTGCCCTTCACTCCATGTCCCAGCCAGCCCCAAACTGAAACTCCCCCCAGCCCCCCCCTGCTCTGGGCTTTGTCCCTGTCCCGGGCCAGGAGACCACCTGATTTCTTTGTTCTCCAACCCTTTAGCTCTCACCTTGCAGGGGGGAAGGGCCCAGGCCATCAGTGGCCAGGAAACAGGGTGTCGGCCATTCTCTGTGTCCAGACCCCTGCACACACCTGCCCTCTAGGGCTCTGCAATGACCATACCCCCTTATCTCACCACCTAGAGACTTAAGAACTGCCTAGGGGAAACTGAGGCACCCCCACACTATTCAGAGAAAACATTAAGAACAGTCCCACTTCATCACATCATCAGCCCCCCAAGAACCCATCTGTCCATCCCCAGCCATGTCCCCCATCCGTCCATCCATCACCCCCCATGAACCTGTCCATCTGTCCCCAGCCACGTGCCCCATCCGTCCGTCCAACCATCCATCACCCCCCAAGAACCCGTCCATCCGTCCCCCAGGGCTGGAGACGAGGGGCTGGGGATGAGGGGCTGGGGCCAGGGCCAGGGCCGGGGATAAGGGGTCCATTTTTAGCAGTGAGGCACATTCACCTTGGCCAGTTCCTCGAGGGGCGCAGGCGGGTCTCCAGCTGACGTGTGCTAGGGCTCACGGGAGGCCAATCTCTGGCCTGCCGGACGGGGGTCAGGCCCGATGATTACAACACTCCTGCCTGGCCATGGGATCCGGGCTCCATCCCCAGACACCCCCCAGCTCCGGGGCCAGGCAAGAAGCCAGCCGGGAAAGGTGCTAATCGCCCGTCCGCATCCCCCAGACAACGAGATCTCCCGGCTGCCGCGCGGGGTCTTTGCGGGGCTCCCCAACCTGGAGTGGGTGGATCTCAGCAAGAACCAGCTGGACTCCGGGGGCCTGCACCCCGAGGCCTTCCAGGTGGGTGAACCCGGCCCTGCCACTCCCGATGGGTTCTCACCCACAGAGTACCCTGGGAAGGGAACCCAGGAGTCCTGGCTCCCAGGCTCCCCTGGCTCTAACCACCAGACCCCTCCCCTCCCAGAGCCGGGGAGAGAACCCAGGAGTCCTGGCTCCCAGACCCCCTGCTCTAATCACCAGACCCCACTCCCCTCCCAGAGCCGGGGAGAGAACCCAGGAGTCCTGGCTCCCAGGCTCCCCTGGCTCTAACCACCAGACCCCTCCCCTCCCAGAGCCAGGGAGAGAACCCAGGAGTCCTGGCTCCCAGCACCCCCTGCTCTGACCACCAGACCCTCCCCATACAGTTTCTCCCCCCCCAGAACCTGACCAAGTTGAAGCGGCTGAATCTAGATGGGAACCAGCTCACGAGGATCCCGGCACTGCCCCCGTCCCTGCTGGAGCTAAAAGTGAACGACAATGGGCTCGAGAGCCTGCAAAGTGACAGCTTTCGAGGTGAGACAGGCCCCTGGGGGCAGGGGCTGGTCATCTGGGGACCCCTTGCCTGGTAATGAGCTAATTCCTGGGTTCTCTCCCCAGCTCCGGGAGGGGAGCAGGGGCTGGTGGGTTAGAGCAGGGGGCGGGGGGCCAGGACTTCTGGGTTCTCTCCCCAGCTCCGGGAGGGGAGCGGGGTCTGGTGGTCAGAGCGGCTGGGCGGGGAGCCAGGTGTCACGGGGTCCCCGAGCGATGCTCTGACCTGCTCCCCACGAAGCCGGGCAGGACTCTGGGGGAGTCTCCTCTCGGGGAGCAGCCTGTCTGCAGGACACACAGCTCCCCCGGCTTCCCCCTTCCTGGGTCTGACCCCGGAGCCTCCAGCCTCCTCTGCCCCTCCCGGCGCTTCCCCCAGCGAGTCCGCCCAGGCGGGGTCCTGGGGGGGCCAGAGGGTCCTGCCCCCCAACTCCGCAGTCAGACGGGACTCTCAGCCCGCCGGGGAAACAGAAGGTTTATTAGACGACAGGGACAGGGTCTAACACAGAGCTTGTAGGTGCAGAGAACAGGACCCCTCAGCCGGGTCCATTTTGGGGGGCAGTGAGCCAGACAACCCCGTCTGCCCTTCACTCCATGTCCCCAGCCAGCCCCAAATTGAAACTCTCTCCAGCCCCCCCTGCTCTGGGCTTTGTCCCTTTCCTGGGCCAGGAGGGCACCGGATCCCTTTGTTCTCCAGCCCTTTAGCTCTCACCTGGCAGGGGGAAGGGCCCAGGCCATCAGTGGCCAGGAGACAGAGTGTCGCCATTTATGGACCCTGGCCCTTTGCTCTGCAACAATTACACCCCCTGCCTTATCCCACCCCCTAGAGACTTATGAAATGCCTAGGGGAAACTGAGGCACCCCTACAGGATTCAGAGAAAACATGAAGAACGGTCCCACTTCGTCACACCAGGGCTCCTGGGTTCTCTCCCTGGGTCTGGGAGGGGAGCGGGGTCTGGTGACCAGAGCAGGGGGGCGGGGGCCAGGACTCCTGGGTTTTCCCCCAGTTCGGGCAGGGGTGTTCTGGGGGTTTACCCCGAGGCCCCCCATCTCTTGGCAGGACTCTCTAAGCTGTTGACCCTGGAGCTGGAAGGGGACGAGTTGCATGACGGGAACGTGATCCCAACCTCCTTCAAACCTTTGCGCAGCCTCATCTATCTGCGGCTGGATCGGAACCGGTTCCGGGCCATCCCCTCGGGCCTGCCCCCCTCCCTGCAGGTCAGCCCCGGCCCCCCGCCCCAGCCCATGTCTCCATGGGGCAGCCTTCAAGTGCTGGGGGGCTCTCTGGGGCAGAGTTAAAGTGAAGGTGTCAGAGTGTCTATGGGGAGTGTTAAGATGACTGGATGGGGTCTCTCTGGAGTGGATTTAAGGTACTTGTTGGGCCTCTTTGAGGCAGAGTAATGGTGAAGCTGCAGGGGGTTTCGGAGGGGCAGAGTTAAGATGAAGGTGCTGGAGGTCACTGTGGGGGAGAGTTAAGGTGAAGATGCTGGGGGTTTCTGGCGGGCAGAGTTAAGGCGAAGGTGCTGGGGGTTTCTGATGGGCAGAGTTAAGGGGAAGGGATCTCTGTGGGGGGCTGTAACCCCAGTCTTTCCCCAGGAGCTGCATCTTGACTCCAATCGCATAGAGGAGGTGCGGGAGGGGCTGCTCAACAAGACCCTGGACCTCAGCGTCCTGGTTCTGAGCAACAACAAGCTCCAGGAGGATCGGATTGCGCCGCGGGCCTGGATTGACCTGCCGTGAGTCACCCTGCGGTGCCGGAGAACCCAGGTGTCCTGGGTCTAACCCACCAGCCCCCGTTCCCCTCCCAGAGCCAGGGAGAGGACCCAGGCGTCCCAACCCCACCCCTCCACCCCTGCAGGAAGCTGGAGTCCCTGGACCTCTCCTACAACCGGCTGGTGCACGTGCCGTCCTTCCTGCCACGCCGGCTGCGCCAGCTGACCCTGCACCACAACCGCATTGAGCGCGTCCCGGGCTACGTCTTCGCTCACCTGCGCCCAGGGCTGGAGTCCCTGCACCTGTCCCACAACCGCCTGCGGGCCGAGGGCGTCCACGCCGCCTCCTTCGCCGGGCTGGGCCGGTCCCTGGCCGAGCTGCTGCTGGACCACAACCAGCTGCAGGCCGTGCCCCGGGGGCTGCTGGGCCTCAAGGGGCTGCAGGTCCTGCGGCTGAGCCACAACCTCATCAGGTAGGGCAGGGAACCCTGGCGTCCGGGCTCCCCCCCCACTGGGCCCCCAGAGCCGGGGAGAGAACCCAGGCGTCCGGGCTTCCCCCCAACTGGGCCCCCGAGCCGGGGAGAGAACCCAGGCGTCCGGGCTTCCCCCCCACCCCACTCGGCCCCCGAGCCGGGGAGAGAACCCAGGCTTCCGGGCTTCCCCCCACCCCACTGGGCCCCCAGAGCCGGGGAGAGAACCCAGGCGTCCGGGCTCCCCCCCCACTGGGCCCCCAGAGCTGGGGAGAGAACCCAGGCGTCCGGGCTTCCCCCCCACCCCACTCGGCCCCCAGAGCCGGGGAGAGAACCCAGGCTTCCGGGCTCCCCCCCAACTGGGCCCCCGAGCCGGGGAGAGAACCCAGGCATCCGGGCTTCCCCCCCACCCCACTCGGCCCGCAGAGCCAGGGAGAGAACCCAGGCGTCCGGGCTCCCAGCCCTCCCCTCCCCGAGCCGGGGAGAGAACCCAGGCGTCCGGGCTCCCAGCCCTCCTCCCCGAGCCGGGGAGAGAACCCAGGCGTCCGGGCTTCCCCCCCCCCCCACTCACCCCGTTTCCCCGCAGGCAGGTCCCGCTGAACTCGGTGTGCGACACGCGGGTGGCCGAGGACTCCAGCCTGGTCTCCATGCGCCTGGAGCAGAACCTGATCGACCCGCGGCGCATCCCGCCCACGGCCTTCTCCTGCATCCGGGCCTACCACAGCGTGGTGCTTCACCCGCAGCGCGGCCAGGCCTAGGGGGGTCGGGACCCGGGGCCTGTCGCAGCCTGGGGCCGCCCCCGCTGGGCCTGTCGCAGCCTGGGGCCCCCCCCGCAGCGCGGCCAGGCCTAGGGGGGTCGGGACCCGGGGCCTGTCGCAGCCTGGGGCCGCCCCCGCTGGGCCTGTCGCAGCCTGGGGCCCCCCCCGCAGCGCGGCCAGGCCTAGGGGGGTCGGGACCCGGGGCCTGTCGCAGCCTGGGGCCGCCCCCGCTGGGCCTGTCGCAGCCTGGGGCCCCCCCCGCAGCGCGGCCAGGCCTAGGGGGGTCGGGACCCGGGGCCTGTCGCAGCCTGGGGCCGCCCCCGCTGGGCCTGTCGCAGCCTGGGGCCCCCCCCCCGCAGCGCGGCCAGGCCTAGGGGGGTCAGGACCCGGGGCCTGTCGCAGCCTGGGGCCGCCCCCGCTGGGCCTGTCGCAGCCTGGGGCCCCCCCCGCAGCGCAGCCAGGCCTAGGGGGGTCGGGACCCGGGGCCTGTCGCAGCCTGGGGCCGCCCCCGCTGGGCCTGTCGCAGCCTGGGGCCCCCCCCCCGCAGCGCGGCCAGGCCTAGGGGGGTCGGGACCCGGGGCCTGTCGCAGCCTGGGGCCCCCCCCCGCAGCGCGGCCAGGCCTAGGGGGTCGGGACCCGGGGCCTGTCGCAGCCTGGGGCCGCCCCCGCTGGGCCTGTCGCAGCCTGGGGCCCCCCCCGCAGCGCGGCCAGGCCTAGGGGGGTCAGGACCCGGGGCCTGTCGCAGCCTGGGGCCGCCCCCGCTGGGCCTGTCGCAGCCTGGGGCCCCCCCCGCAGCGCGGCCAGGCCTAGGGGGGTCGGGACCCGGGGCCTGTCGCAGCCTGGGGCCGCCCCCGCTGGGCCTGTCGCAGCCTGGGGCCCCCCCCCGCAGCGCGGCCAGGCCTAGGGGGGTCGGGACCCGGGGCCTGTCGCAGCCTGGGGCCCCCCCCCGCAGCGTGGCCAGGCCTAGGGGGGTCGGGACCTGGGGCCTGTCGCAGCCTGGGGCCGCCCCCCGCAGTGCAGCCAGGCCTAGGGGGGTTGGGACCCGGGGCCTGTCGCAGCCTGGGGCCGCCCCCGCAGCGCAGCCAGGCCTAGGGGGGTCGGGACCCAGGGCCTGTCGCAGCCTGGGGCCGCCCCCGCTGGGCCTGTCGCAGCCTGGGGCCGCCCCCGCAGCGCAGCCAGGCCTAGGGGGGTCGGGACCCGGGGCCTGTCGCAGCCTGGGGCCGCCCCCGGAGGCCTAGGGGCGCTGGGACCCTGGGGCTGGGGGGCCCCCACAAGGCCATGCTCGGTGAGCTGGCTGAGCGTCTGCGGCCCCATCCATGCCCCTATGTCCAGCTGTCCGTCCCTCCCTGCACCTCTCCACCCCCATTCATCCCTCCCACCCCCCATCTGTCTGTCTGTCACTCAGGCAAGGGGGGATCTCTCTGCAGCCCTGGAGCACCCCCCCAGGCCTGCCCCGCTAGTGCTGGGGGGCAGCGTGCTGGGAATAAGGCGGGAGGGGCCCCTGCTGCTGTAACCGGACTCCTGTCTCCTTGGCTGATAAACGGGGCTGCCGGGCGCGGTGGCCGAGGCTCGACGCGTGGACTTGTGCCAAGTGTGGGCGAGGGGGGTGTTGCGGGGTCCCCGGGCCATGCTCGGACCTGCTCCCCCTGAAGCCGGGCAGGACGCTGGGGACCCTCCCCTCTCGGCGCCGACTGTCCCCAGGGCAAGACGCTGCCCCGGCTTCCACCGTCCTGGGTCCGGCCCCGGAGCCTGCAGCCTCTCCTGCCCCACCGGGCACTTCCCGCAGCGCATCCCCCTGGGCAGGGTCCTGGGGGGGCCAGAGGGCCCTGCCCCCCAACTCCGCAGTCAGACGTGAAAACAGAAGGTTTATTATAACCTCCCGCCCCTCCTCCGGCCTTTGTCCCTTTCGCGGGCCAGGAGCCACCTGGTCTCTTTGTTCCCTTCAGTCGGCACCTTGCAGGGGACGGGGTGTCGGCCATTCTCTGTGCAGACCCCATCACGCTGCCCCCCAGGGCTCTGCGACCAGCACCCCCCTGATCTCCCTGTCACGGGGTCCCCGGGCGATGCTCTGAGCTGCTCCCCACGAAGCCGGGCAGGACTCTGGGGGAGTCTCCTCTCGGGGAGCAGCCTGTCTGCAGGACACACAGCTCCCCCGGCTCCACCTTCCTGGGTCTGACCCCGGAGACTCCAGCCTCCTCTGCCCCTCCGGGCACTTCCCCCAGCGAGTCCGCTCAGGCGGGGTCCTGGGGGGGCCAGAGGGTCCTGCCCCCCAACTCCGCAGTCAGACGGGACTCTCAGCCAGCCGGGGAAACAGAGGGTTTATTAGACGACAGGAACAGGGTCTAACACAGAGCTTGTAGGTGCAGAGAACAGGACCCCTCAGCCGGGCCCATTTTAGGGGGTAGGGAGCCAGACAACCCCGTCTGCCCTTCACTCCATGTCCCCACCCAGCCTGAAACTGAAAAACTCTCTCCCGCCCCCCCTCCCCTGGGCTTTGTCCCTTTCCCGGGCCAGGAGGTCACCTGATTCCTTTGTTCTCCAACCCTCTAGCTCTCACCTGGCAGGGGGAAGGGCCCAGGCCATCAGTGGCCAGGAAACAGGGTGTCGGCCATTCTCTGTGTCCAGACCCCTGCACACACCTGCCCTCTAGGGCTCTGCAAGGATCAGACCCCCTTACCCCTCCCCCTAGAGACTTAAGAACTGCCTAGGGGAAACTGAGGCACCCCCCACACTATTCAGAGGAAACATTAAGAACAGTCCCACTTCGTCATATCCCCCACCTGGATACTTGAGAAATGCCTAGGGAAACTGAGGAAACACTCACCCAGTATTCAGAGAGAACATTAAGAACATTCCCACTTTGTCACAGGGGGTTTGCAGGCTGGGCCAGGCCCCCGGACGCTTGGGTTCCATGCCCGGCTTCGCTGCTGGGGCTGCACGCGGCACCGAGACTCAGTTTCCCGGCCTGGGGGATCTTCCGGCCAGCACTGCTGTTCTCCCAGGCTGGCAGGGGTGGGCGTGGGGGTGTGTCCCTGCCCAGCGCCAGGCTTTTCCCTACAACTCAGGAATGGGGCTCTGGGGTGGGGCAGGGGGCTGGTTATCCAGGGACCCCTCGCCCGGTGCCAACATGCCTACAATCTCTGGGCAAACTGGCGTTCGAGGGTGCCAGGGCACAAGGCACCACGAAGCAGACGGAGACGGCTCCCTGCCCCTTTTCTGTCTGCCCCACCTGCAGCCGGGGGCATGCGCGGCTTTATCTGCCCCCTGGGGGCAGCAGGCCAGGCAGGGGCCCCTATCCGGGTTCGGCCTGGAGGCATAGGCGCAGCTCCACAGTGAGGGGTCAAAATGTTGCTGTGGGGCTGGTCAAGAGCCCCTGCGCCCCAGCCCAGAGGCAGCTGCATCTCCGCGCCAGGTGAGGGGTCCCCGGGTAACCAGCCCCCCCCCACCCCAGAGCCAGGCGCTGGTGCTGCCCAGCCAGCCCCGGGCGCGGCCCCGTCTTGGCGTCGCTCCGCGCCCTGCCTGCTTCCAATTTGCAGCAGGACGGGGTTAGATAAACACGGCGGCCAGCCCCAGCGGCCCCCGGGCCGGCCAAGCACAGCAGCTGCCCCCCGGCCGCCCCACAACAGGAAGTGCCTGTGATTAGCAGGGGGGGGGGGCCAGCTGGGCATTAGCTGTTCCTTGAGGGGCTCCTCCTGGCTCGACGCGGCTCGGGGGGGGCATTTGCTGAGCCCCGATCTGCAGGAATGGGCCAGGGGCAGTGTGTCCGAGGCAGACAGCGCCGGGGCCTGCCCCCCTGCCCCCCGCCCTACGCAGCCCCCCGGCGCTCCAAATACGGGATCCAGGGACCTGCCCCCCAGTGCCCCCAAGCACTGCCCCCTCCCCTAGCTTGAGCCCCCAGCCCCCCATAGCCCTCCATCCCGGCTGGTCCCCCCAGCTCCTCATGGCCCAATAATGGGAATTGGGAAGCGTTGGATGGGGGGGGCGGCTGGAACTGGGGGGATGGGAGGAGCTGGGGGGATGGAGGGGGGCTTGCACTCCCTTCCCACCCCTACTGCTGAGGGCCTCCCCCGCTTCTCCCCATGGCCAGGCTCTCACATCCCCCCTCCCTGGGCCCCTGACCTGCCCCGTCTGCCCCCATTAGGATCACCTGCCTGCGCCCGGCCCCCAGGCACCCCCGGGTGTGGCCGCAGCACCAGCTGCTGGGACCTGTCAAGGCAAATTAGCCCAGGATGGCTGATGCCCCCACCGCTGCCTGCCCGGAAGCACGGGGGGGCACTGGGGAGCAGGCGGCTCGGTGGTGGGCGCTGTCCCCTCGCAGTCAGGGCCGGGTGAGGGGTCCCCGGATAACCTGCCCCACCCGAGAGCCAGCCGCATGTTGGCACTGGGCGAGGGGTCCCCGGATAACCTGCCCCACCCCAGAGCCAGCCGCATGTTGGCACTGGGCGAGGGGTCCCCGGATAACCTGCCCCACCCCAGAGCCAGCCGCATGTTGGCACCGGGCGAGGGGTCCCCGGATAACCTGCCCCACCCCAGAGCCAGCCGCATGCCGGCACCGGGCGAGGGGTCCCCGGATAACCTGCCCCACCCCAGAGCCAGCCGCATGCCGGCACCGGGCGAGGGGTCCCCGGATAACCTGCCTCACCCCAGAGCCAGCCGCATGCCGGCACCGGGCGAGGGGTCCCCGGATAACCTGCCCCACCCCAGAGCCAGCCGCATGCCGGCACCGGGCGAGGGGTCCCCGGATAACCTGCCTCACCCCAGAGCCAGCCGCATGTTGGCACTGGGCGAGGGGTCCCCGGATAACCTGCCCCACCCCAGAGCCAGCCGCATGCCGGCACCGGGCGAGGGGTCCCCGGATAAGCAGCCCCTTGCCCCACCCCAGAGCCAGCCGCATGTCGGCACCGGGCGAGGGGTCCCCGGATAACTTGCCCCACCCGAGAGCCAGCCGCATGCCGGCACCGGGCGAGGGGTCCCCGGATAACCTGCCCCACCCCAGAGCCAGCCGCATGCCGGCACCGGGCGAGGGGTCCCCGGATAACCTGCCCCACCCCAGAGCCAGCCGCATGCCGGCACCGGGCGAGGGGTCCCCGGATAACCTGCCTCACCCCAGAGCCAGCCGCATGTAGGCACTGGGCGAGGGGTCCCCGGATAACCTGCCCCACCCCAGAGCCAGCCGCATGCCGGCACCGGGCGAGGGGTCCCCGGATAAGCAGCCCCTTGCCCCACCCCAGAGCCAGCCGCATGTCGGCACCGGGCGAGGGGTCCCCGGATAACTTGCCCCACCCGAGAGCCAGCCGCATGCCGGCACCGGGCGAGGGGTCCCCGGATAACCTGCCCCACCCCAGAGCCAGCCGCATGCCGGCACCGGGCGAGGGGTCCCTGGATAACCTGCCTCACCCCAGAGCCAGCCGCATGTTGGCACTGGGCGAGGGGTCCCCGGATAACCTGCCCCACCCCAGAGCCAGCCGCATGCCGGCACCGGGCGAGGGGTCCCCGGATAAGCAGCCCTTTGCCCCACCCCAGAGCCAGCCGCATGCCGGCACCAGGCGAGGGGTCCCCGGATAACCAGCCCCCTCCCCACCCCAGAGGGGCCGTGTCCTGGTGCCTGGTGAGGGGACCCCAGTAACCGGCCCCGCCCTGCCCCTGGCTTTGCCAGTGTCCCGACGGGTGGGTGCGGCTTTGCGGCGGCTGGCCCGGCTGGCCGTGCCCAGGGTTATATATAGCCGGGCTGGGCTCTAGGCCCATGCACACTCGATGCGTCGTCAGCTCCCTGGCCAGGCCATATCGCCTCCCCCCGGCCTGGTCTGATGGGGTGGGGCACGGGGCCAGTTATCTGGGGTCCCAGTGTGGAGATGTGGCCCCTCTGGGGTGGAGCAGGGGGCTGGGCTGAGACAAAGGGGTCCTGCCTAGGGGGTGCCGCCAGCCCCCGCCCCGGGCGAGGGCGAAGGGGGGTGGAGCATGGGGGGCTGATGTGATGGGGAAGGCATGTACCGGCTGCAGCTGTGAAAACACGGCCGGCCTGGGTCCCGCTGGGGGGCAGTGATGGGGGGGGAGCAGCCCAGGGCTGTGGGGAGGGACAGAGCAGCTGGCTGGAGAGGTGGGGGAAGCCGCACAAGGGATGGTCTCCCCTCTGCGCCCCCTGCTTGGCCGGATCCCACCCCAGATCGAGGCTGGCGTCCAGGGCCCAGCTGCCCCCCAATTGCGGTTACATAAGGCCAGGGGATCCAAGCCCCCCAGGCAGGATAAAGGGCTGGTTCCCCCCTGCCGTCTCTGGCCCCATCAGCAGAAAGCGGGGGGCAGGGGCAGCATGGGGAGGGGGACATGCTCCCCAGAGAGAGCTGGGGGCCTGAGTAGGGGCACAATCAGCAGCAGGGGGCTGCACTCCCGGGAGTCCCTGTATAACCAGCCCCCCACCCCGCCCCACCCCAGAGGGGGCTGCATCTCAGGGCCTGAGGAGCTGGGGATTCTGCTGCCCTGCACAGTGGGATTATCCCAGAGGAAGGATCTGGGTGCGAGTCCCATCAGGTCCTGCCGCGAGGGGCTGAGGGGGGGTCAGGCGGGAAGGGGGCTGGGGGAGTCCCCCCCCCCGCTGGTATTTGAGGAATGTGTCTTATCTCCAAAGCTCCAGGGAGGGGGGGTGGAGATGGTGCTCAGGCCATCTCTAACCACCAGCCCCCACTCCCCGAGCCGGAAGAGAACCCAGGAGTCCTGGCTCCCAGCCCCCCTGCTCTCAGCACTAGGCCCCACTCCCTCTGCACCACCCCGAGCTGGGGCTGGGCAAATCTGTTGAGGCCAGACGCCGGCTCGGGCCAGAGATCAGCACAGGAATTCGCTCCCCCGGCCTCACATCCTCTCCCCGCATTCCTGCCCCGGCCAGCTGAGCCCGCGGCCCCCCGTGACCGGAGCCGAAGACGCCCGGCAGATGGGAGAGCGCGACACGGGACAAGACACGGGACTAGGCGGGAGCAAAACAGCCCTCAACCCCCGCCAGGGAGAGAACCCAGGAGTCCTGGCTCCCAGCCCCCTGCTCTAACCCACCAGGCCCCACTCCCCTCCCAGAGCTGGGGAAAGAACCCAGGAGTCCTGGCTCCCAGCCCCCCCTGCTCTAACCACCAGCCTCCACTCCCCTCCAGGAGCCACCCCCTCCATCTGTCTGTCCATCCCCCTGCCCCTCTGTCACGGACTCACAGGTCGTGCGGACTCTTGGCCCCATATGGTCCCTGGGGGGAACCCCCTTCACTGTGACAGCCCTTCCCGGGGGTCCAGCCCCTCCACCTCCTGGAGCCACACCTCTCCGAGCCCCCACCCTCCGGTCTTCCAGCGGGGCATCTGACGCCACCTCCCCCAAGCCCCCCCCCATCCATTGTCTTCTCTCCAGGTAAACAGGTCGCGGGGGGCCCCCTCTCCTCTCCTCTGTCCTCTGGCCCCTCTGGCTGGACCCGGCTGGTCCGGTCACCGGGGTCCTCCCTCCGCAGCCCACTGTCCCCCAGCTGGCCAGACCCGGCTGGGGCTCCCGGTCCCCAGGTCCCCAGTCTCTGGGGTCTCCACTCTCCAGGCCATTGGCCGGGGTCCCACATTCCCTCGCTGGCCCTGTGTCCCCACAAACCCCCTCTCCCACCCCCTCGTTAAACCCGTAACACCCAGGGAAACTGAGTCATCCCCTCGGCGTGCAAACCACTGACAAAACCAAGAGACCGCCTCCCATTGTCACCCCCTCCATTTGTCTGTCCATCCCCCGCCCCCTCCATTCATCCGTCTCTCCATCCTGACGCGGGGTCCCCGGGCCATGCTCGGACCGGCTCCCCGCGAAGCCGGGCAGGACTCTGGGGACCCTCCTCTCTTGGCGCCGACTGTCCCCAGGGCAAGACGCTGCCCCGGCTTCCACCGTCCTGGGTCTGGCCCCTGTGCCTCCAGCCTCTCCTGCCCCACCGGGCGCTTCCCGCAGCGCGTCCCCCCGGGCAGGGTCCTGGGGGGGCCAGAAGGTCCTGCCCCCCAACTCCTCAGTCAGACGGGACTCTCAGCCAGCCGGGGAAACAGAGGGTTTATTAGACGACAGGAACATGGTCTAACACAGAGCTTGCAGGTGCAGAGACCAGGACCCCTCAGCCGGGTCCGTCTTGGGGGGCAGGGAGGCCAGAGCCCCATCTGGGCCTCCCCCCATTTCCCCAGCCAGCCCCAAACTGAAACTCTCTCTCCCTCCTCCGGCCTTTGACCCTTTCCCGGGCCAGGAGCCACCTGGTCTCTGTTCCCCAGCCCCTTCAGTCGGCACCTTGCAGGGGACGGGGTGTCGGCCATTCTCTGAGCAGACCCCATCACGCTGCCCCCCAGGGCTCTGCGACCATCACCCCCCTGATCCCCCACCTGGACACTTGAGAAATGCCTAGGGAAACTGAGGCACCCACCCAGTATTCAGAGAGAACATTCACACTTTGTCACACCCTTCAGTTGGCACCTTTGCAGAGGGGGGCCCAGGAGACAGGCCGTCAGCCATTCTCTGTGCAGACGGCATCACACGGGCCCTCTATCCCCCCACCTAGATACTTAAGAAACGCATGGGGAAACTGAGGCACCCACCCAGTATTCAGAGAAAACATTAAGCACATTCCCACTTTGTCACACACCCCCACCTCCGTCTATCCCTCTGTCCATCCCTACCCCCCCAGACACCCTAGCTGTATCTATACAAGGTCTCCCCCACAGCTCTTCATCCCCCCATAGATCCCGTGCTGCCCCAAATGGGGATTAGAATCCCCCCAGCTCCTCCTGCCCCACAGCGCCCCCCCATCTCTGTGTGGGTTTGACTTTCCCGGCCTCTGGCTTTTTGGCAGGTGGCTGATGGGATCCAGATGTGGGCCTGGCTTGTGTGTGCGCATCCGGCATCCAGCTCCCAGGGAGTGAATCCACCCAGCCAGACCCACAGTGCTGCCCGCCCTGTCCTGTCCTGCTCCCAGCCTGCGGGAAGGGGAGACGAGCAGACACCCCCGGGAACGGCCGCATTCCCCACCTGAATCCCCCCGAAGGTAGGGCTCTGGCGCTGACAGGGGCGGCTTTGGACCCAGGAAGCTGGAGTGACTTTTCGGGGCACGGAGCACTCCCAAAGCAGATAGACCCCCCCACATCAGCTCACTGGACTCCTGGGTTCTAGGGGGGGCATATCTCCCATGGTGGTGGGGGAATTCCCTCTGCATCAGCTTCCAGGACTCCTGGGTTCTATTTTTTTTGGGGAGGGTGGAGTAGGGGCTCCTCACCTGTCCCAAAACAGACAGATCTTCCCCTGACTCCTGGGTTCTGTATTGGGGCAGGGGGGCAGCTGCAATCCAGTGGGAGAGATTCCTCCAGCATCAGGTCCCAGGACTCCTGGGTTCTATTTTTCTGGGGGGTCAGCCCCCATTCATGGGGGGAAATTCCTTGGTATTGGTTTCCTGGGTTCTGTTGTTTTTTTTTGGTGTGGGGTGGGGGCTGTAGCCTCAGTGCAGGGGGGCGATTCCCTCACAGAGCAGCTCCCTGGACTCCTGGCTTCTTGCACTGTTGCCTTGGGGTTGTACGTTCCCCTCTGAGCCCCATGTTCTGCGCTCCCAGCTTGGCTTGTCTTGGCAGGCGCCGAGGGGATGGAAAACAGGATCTGTCGGTTTTTCCTCTGTCCCTGGCGCTCAGGGGAACGAGCGGGAGGGATTCCCAGCCGGCAAACAAGCTGTCTTGGACGGATGCTTTCTGGACCGGAGGGGGTGGATCACATCCCAGATCCAGCGCTGGTCATCCGGAGTCACCCCACTGCAGCACAGAACCCAGGAGTCCTGGCTCCCAGGCTCCCCGCTCTAACCACCAGACCCCGCTCCCCTCCCAGAGCCGGGCAGAGAACCCAGGAGTCCTGGCTCCCAGGCCCCCCAGCTCTAACCACCAGACCCCGCTCCCCTCCCAGAGCCGGGCAGAGAACCCAGGAGTCCTGGCTCCCAGGCTCCCCACTCTAACCACCAGACCCCGCTCCCCTCCCAGAGCTGGGCAGAGAACCCAGGAGTCCTGGCTACTGGAGAGGGGGGGCTGCCTGGGCCACCCACCACCCAGTGGCATCAGGGAACGGCGCCACGTGGGAACCCGACGGCTGGCAGAGCCCTGGTGGAGCGGAGACGCCGGGGCTGGAGGTGGCGAGTGCTGAGGCTGCGTGGCCAGAGGTTGTGAGGAAAGTGCCCCTGTCGGCCCCCGGAGCTGGGGGCACCGGAGGGGACATTTCAGGGGGGCAGCGAGGAAGGTTTAATCACAGGCTGCCTTGGTTCTCTCACGGGAGTGGGGTCCGATGGTTAGAGTGGGGCAGGGGGTGTGGGGGAGCCAGGACTCCTGGGTTCCATTTGCAGCCCTTTGGTTGGCTTCAAGCAGAGACCCACCGACCGAGCCACAGGATCGGTGTGCGCCCGAGTCAGCCCCCTTCCTAGATCTTAGAGCTGGGGAGAGAACCCAGGAGTCCTGGCTCCCAGCCCCCCTGCTCTGACCACTAGACCACCCTCCCCTCCCAGAGCCAGGGGAGAACCCAGGAGTCCTGGCAGGGCTTGTGCTGAGGAGTGTTCCCAGGCAGCCCGTGTGCTGGGCACTCCCGGACTCCTGGGTTCCCTGCTGCTCCATCCCTTTCCCAACGGCTATAGACATGCCCATGGAGCCCCACTCCAGCGACAGCCCCCCAGGAGACCTTGGCAGAAGGGCTGGTGAGGTGGCATCTGCTGGGCCGGCAGCCCTGGCCCTGTACCCGGAATCGAACTCCAGGATGAATCTGTTCTCCACGCCCGACCAGGATGCCTGGGTTCCCTTCCCGGCGCCAGCCCAGGCTCCTTGGCACTGTCACATGGTGCTTGCAGCTGGGAACTGTGGACAATGACCCTGCGTTTGCCCGTTCAGCTCTCAGGGTGGGGATGTCTCCCCCGGGGGTCGGGTGCAGCGCCCTGCGCAATGGGGCCCTGATCTCAGTTGGGGGGGGGGGCGCTGGGAGCCAGGACACCTGGGTTCTCTCCCCAGCTCTGGGAGGGGAGTGGGGGCTGGTGGTTAGAGCAGGGGGGAGCCAGGACTCCTGGGTTCTCTCCCCAGCTCTGGGAGGGGAGTGGGGGCTGGTGGTTAGAGCAGGGGGGAGCCAGGACTCCTGGGTTCTCTCCCCAGCTCTGGGAGGGGAGTGGGGGCTGGTGGGTTAGAGCAAGGGGGGCTGGGAGCCAGGACGCCTGGGTTCTCTCTCCAACTCTGGGAGGGCAGTGGGGGCTCGTGGTTAGAGGTGGGAGGCCAGGACTCCTGGGTTCTCTCCCCGGATCTGGGAGGGGAGGGGGGTCTGGTGGGTCAGAGCAAGGGGCTGGGAGCCCGGACACCTGGGTTCTGTTATTGAAATCAGGATCCAGCCTTGACCCCCTGCAGTCAGTTGAGTGACCCTCCCAGACCCCAACCCTGGGGCTGGATGGGAGCCGGCGCTCCCCTGTGGGCACAGGCCCCGTCTCCCCCGCCTCCCCCCCCCGGCCCCGTGGCAGTAACTCTGTGGTCTGCCGGGCCCAGCCCAGTCCCTGGCTCGGCCCCAGCCCCGCGCCGGTTCCAAACCCCTAGGCGTGACCCCCTTATTCCGCTCCGGCCGCTGAGCGCAAACACGCCTCGGCTGCGGGGACAAAGGCTCTATTGTGGGCACCGGGGGGGCCACAGGGCTGGGGGTGCCGCGTGGGTTTGGCCGGGGACAGCAGCCGGCTGTAATTGCTGGCTGCATCCCCGGAGCTGGAGCTGGTGCCGGGGCTGAGTCCTGGCCGAGCTGCTGGACTGGGACAGGATCCTCCGGACGTACAGAGCAGCAGAACCGGCCCTGCCCCCAGCGCAATCAGGAGTGACTCCGGATTGGCCCTGGGGGAGCTGAGCTCTGAACCGGGCCCTGCCCCGATTGCTGCGCTCTGGGGCTGGGCCTGAATCGTGCTTCCTGCCCCCCGCTCCCCTCCGCTGCCCCATGGAACGTGAGTTGAGTCCCCCCCAGCCCCGGCACCGAGTCAAAGCCAACAAACAGCCAGAGCCGTGGGGAGCTCGGCCTGGGCAGAAGGGAGCCAGGCTCTCCCCTGGCAGCCAGGGCTGGGCGTGGGGGGCGCCGTGCTGTGGGGGGCTCGGCAGGGGGCACTGGCTCTGCTTTCCTCTTTGGCCTTCCTGGGGCTGCGCCCCCCCCCGTAACCCGGGCTGGGAACCCCTCCGTGGCTGCGGCCGGGGGGCGGGGGGCATGGAAAAAGCGAGGCAATGGGCAGGTGGCGTCATGCCCGGCTCCCTTCCCAAGGTAACCGCTCCCCACTGGCGTCTGCCCGGCCGGCGGCCCCCTCCCCTCGGCCCACACACAGCCCCCTCTCGCTCTCAGAATGGCGGGGGAAACTGAGGCACAGAAGTGGATGAACCCCACTTCTCAGGACAGAACCCAGGAGTCCTGACTACCAGCCCCCCCCACACACTCTGACCCACCAGACCCCCTCCACTCCCAGAGCTGACTGGGCTCCGGGATGGGGGACTCGTGCTGGGGCCGCGGGTGAGGATTTGGGGGGGGGGTCTGGTCCCTGCACCCCCTGTAGCCAGCTGTCTCCCCCTCTATTCCCCCCCATCTCTGCCCCTGGCAGTGGGGTCTGTGGGCGGCTGTTTGGAGCCATGCCAGCTGTCTCCCCCTCTATTTCCCCCCATCTCTGCCCCTGGCAGTGGGGTCTGTGGGCGGCTGTTTAGAGCCATGCCAGCCCCCCCCCCCGGCCCCGGCGCTCGGGGCTGGTCCCTTGTGGAGTCTCTAATTGTGGCCCCGGAGCCTGGCCTGTCATTGTGGAGCTTATTTTATCCCGGCCGCAGAGGTGGGGTTGCGGCCCGGCCCCGGCTCACCCCACGGACCCTTCGCCTGCTGGGCACAGGGCCCCACGGGGCTGCTCCCCGCTCCACCCCAGAGCCAGCCGCAGCCCGGCGCCGGGCGGGGGGTCCCCGTATCAGCAGCCCCTGCCCCCAGGCTGCCCCTAACCCCGTCCTCCCCTCTCGCCCCCAGCCCCACCATGCTGCGAGCCCTGCTCCTGGCGGCCCTGCTGGGCCTGGCGCGGGCGCTGCCCTTCGAGCAGCCGGCCTTCTGGGACTTCGCCATGGACGAGGGGCCGGCCGTGCAGCGGGACGAAGAGGAGGCCTCGGGCATCTTCCCCACCTCGGGGGTCCCCGACTTCGAGGACGTCGTTCCTGCCTACGGGGGGCTCTGCCCCTTCGGCTGCCGGTGCCACCTGCGGGTGGTGCAGTGCTCCGACCTGGGTACGCCCGGACGCCGGGGTTCCTGCCCCGCAGCGGGGGGTGGGAAGGGGGGGGGGCGAGGACTCCTGGGTTCTCCCCCCAGCCCCGGGCGGGGAGTGGGGCCGGCACGGGGACGGTGGGGCTCTCCCCTGCAGGGGCGTCTCGGAGTCCCGGTTTGCGGGGGGAACATGGGGGTTTCCCGGGCCCGCCTCACCCCCCGTCTCTCCCCCCAGGCCTGAGGTCGGTGCCCAAGGAAATCGCCCGCGACACGAAGCTGCTGGATCTGCAGAACAACCAGCTCACGGAGCTGCGGCGCGACGACTTCAAGGGGCTGCATCACCTCTACGTGCGTCCCCCGGGGGCCCGGCCCCACAGCCCCCGCCCGGCCCTGCCCCCCGCCCCGCCGCCCCCCCAGCCCGGCCCTGCCCCACAGCGCCCCCTGCCTCCCCACAGCCCAGCCCTGCCCCGCCACCCCCCTGGCCTGGCCCCACAGCACCCCCTGCCTCCCCCCGGCCTGGCCCTGCCCCACAGCCCCCCCACAGCCCCCCCCACCCTGCCCTGCCCCACAGCACCCCCTGCCTCCCCACGGCCCGGCCCTGCCCACAGCGCCCCCTGCCTCCCCACGGCCCAGCCCTGCCCCGCAGCCCCCCCGCAGCCCCCCCCGCCCTGCCCCGCCCCACAGCGCCCTCTGCTTCCCCCCGGCCCGGCCCCACAGCGCCCCCTGGCATCGACAGCGTACCCCTGCCCTGCCCCCCCAGCACTCTGTGACGCTCGCAGCACCCCCTGCCGGGAGAGGCTGGTACTGCAGCCCCTGCTGGCTTGGTAACCCTTGTGCGCCTCCGCCCGCAGGCCCTGGTGCTGGTGAACAACAAGATCTCGCGGGTGCACGAAAAGGCCTTCAGCCCCCTGCACCGGCTGCAGAAGCTCTACATCTCCAAGAACCAGCTGGCCGAGATCCCGCCCAACCTGCCGCCCTCCCTGGTCGAGCTGCGCATCCACGACAACAAGATCCGCAAGGTGCCCAAGGACGTCTTCAAGGGGCTCAACAACATGAACTGCATCGGTGAGACGGGGCTGCCGGGCCCATCGCCCCGACCTCCGGCCTGCCAGGGGCCCATCTGCCCCGGCATCCCGCCTGCCAGCCCATCGCCCCGACCTCCGGCCTGCCAGGGGCCCATCTGCCCCGGCATCCCGCCTGCCAGCCCATCGCCCCGGCATCCGGCCTGCCAGGGGCCCATCTGCCCCAGCATCCCGCCTGCCAGCCCATCGCCCCGGCATCCGGCCTGCCAGGGGCCCATCTGCCCCGGCATCCCGCCTGCCAGCCCATCGCCCCGGCATCCTGCCTGCCAGGGGCCCATCTGCCCCGGCATCCCGCCTGCCAGCCCATCGCCCCGGCATCCGGCCTGCCAGGGGCCCATCTGCCCCGGCATCCCGCCTGCCAGCCCATCGCCCCGGCATCCTGCCTGCCAGGGGCCCATCTGCCCCGGCATCCCGCCTGCCAGCCCATCGCCCCGGCATCCGGCCTGCCAGGGGCCCATCTGCCCCGGCATCCCGCCTGCCAGCCCATCGCCCCGACCTCCAGCCTGCCAGGGGCCCATCTGCCCCGGCATCCCGCCTGCCAGCCCATTGCCCCAGCATCCGGCCTGCCAGGGGCCCATCTGCCCCGGCATCCCGCCTGCCAGGGGCCCATCTGCCCCGGCATCCCGCCTGCCAGGGGCCCATCTACCCTGGCATCCCGCCTGCCAGCCCATCGCCCCGACATCCGGCCTGCCAGGGGCCCATCTGCCCCGGCATCCCGCCTGCCAGCCCATCGCCCCGGCATCCCGCCTGCCAGGGGCCCATCTACCCTGGCATCCCACCTGCCAGCCCATCACCCTGGCATCCCGCCTGCCAGCTCATCTACCCTGGCATCCTGCCTGCCAGCCCATCACCCTGGCATCCCACCTGCCAGCCCATCTACCCTGGCATCCTGCCTGCGAGGGGCCCATCTACCCCGGCATCCCGCCTCCCAGCCCATCGCCCCGACATCCGGCCTGCCAGGAGCCCATCTACCCTGGCATCCCACCTGCCAGCCCATCACCCCGGCATCCCGCCTGCCAGGGGCCCATCTGCCCCGGCATCCCACCTGCCAGCCCATGGCCCCGGCATCCCGCCTGCCAGCCCCATCGCCCCGACATCCGGCCTGCCAGGAGCCCATCTGCCCCGGCATCCCACCTGCCAGCCCATCGCCCCGGCATCCCGCCTGCCAGGGGCCCATCTACCCTGGCATCCCGCCTGCCAGCTCATCTACCCTGGCATCCTGCCTGCCAGACCATCACCCTGGCATCCCACCTGCCAGCTCATCACCCCAGCATCCCGCCTGCCAGGGGCCCATCTACCCTGGCATCCTGCCTGCCAGCCCATCACCCTGGCATCCCACCTGCCAGCCCATCTACCCTGGCATCCTGCCTGCGAGGGGCCCATCTACCCCGGCATCCCGCCTCCCAGCCCATCGCCCCGACATCCGGCCTGCCAGGAGCCCATCTACCCTGGCATCCCACCTGCCAGCCCATCACCCCGGCATCCCGCCTGCCAGGAGCCCATCTGCCCCGGCATCCCACCTGCCAGCCCATGGCCCCGGCATCCCGCCTGCCAGCCCATCGCCCCGACATCCGGCCTGCCAGGAGCCCATCTGCCCCGGCATCCCACCTGCCAGCCCATCGCCCCGGCATCCCGCCTGCCAGGGGCCCATCTACCCTGGCATCCCGCCTGCCAGCTCATCTACCCTGGCATCCTGCCTGCCAGACCATCACCCTGGCATCCCACCTGCCAGCTCATCACCCCAGCATCCCGCCTGCCAGGGGCCCATCTACCCTGGCATCCCGCCTGCCAGCTCATCTACTCTGGCATCCTGCCTGCCAGGGGCCCATCTACCCCGGCATCCCGCCTCCCAGCCCATCACCCCGGCATCCCACCTGCCAGGGGCCCATCTACCCCGGCATCCCACCTCCCAGCCCATCGCCCTGGCATCCCACCTGCCAGGGTCCCATCCCCTGGCATCCCACCTGCCAGATCATCTACCCTGGCATCCCGCCTCCCAGCCCATCGCCCTGGCATCCTGCCTGCCAGCCCCCCATGGGCCTGTCACCCCACCATACTGCCAGGGGCCCAGCTACCCCAGCCTCCCGCCCACCCATGTGCCCATCAGCCTGGCATCCTGCCTCCCAGCCCCCCGTGGGTCCATCGCGCCAGCATCCCGCCTGCCAGCCCCCCAGGGGCCCAATCCTGATCACCGGCACCCTCTGCCCTGCTGCCCACCCCCCCAGCGCCCGCCCCAACAACCTGGGGAGAGCGCCCCCTTCCCCACTGCCCACCCCCTGGTGCCCCCCAGCACCTGGCCCTGACCATGGGGGGAGAGTTCCCCCGGGCTGGACGAGCTGTGGGTGACTCCGGTCTCTCTGCCCCCAGAGATGGGGGGCAACCCCTTGGAGAACAGCGGATTCGAACCCGGCGCCTTCGACGGCCTGAAGCTGAATTACCTGCGCATCTCAGAGGCCAAGCTGACGGGGATCCCCAAAGGTGACCCCCCAGCCCCCCCTCAGCCCCCCATCTGCCCCCCAGCCCGCTGGCTGGCCCCATGGTGTCTGGGGACCCCCCGTGCCGCCCCCTCCATGGCTGGAACCCCCCACTCTGGGCGGGACCCCCCACTCCCCGGAGCGCTGGGGCCCCTCGCCACTCTGCCTGGGGGGTGGGGAGAGCTGGAGGTCAGGGCCTCGGAGCCCCCCTGCACCGTGGCCCCCCAGCAATCCCCTCCGATCGAACCCAGCTCCCCCCACTCCCCCACCCTTGGGATCCTCCCGAGTCGGCCCTGCACGTCCCCTGCCCCGGCTCCCAGCCCCTGACCCCCTCTCTGCCCCCCAGACCTGCCCGAGACCCTGAACGAGCTGCATCTGGACCACAACAAAATCCAGGCCATTGAGCTGGAAGACCTGATTCGCTACGGGAAGCTGGCCAGGTAACGCCCGGCCCCCCAGCGGCCCCGGCCCCCCAACGGCCGCAGCCCTCCAACTGTCCCGGCCCCCCTGATTCGCTACGGGAAGCTGGCCAGGTAACGCCCGGCCCCCCCAGCGGCCCCGGCCCCCCAACGGCCGCAGCCCTCCAACTGTCCCGGCCCCCCAGCGGCCCTGGCCCCCCAACTGTCCCGGCCCCCCCGATTCGCTACGGGAAGCTGGCCAGGTAACGCCCGGCCCCCCAACGGCCCCGGCCCCCCACTGTCCCGGCCCCCCAACGGCCCCGGCCCCCCAACGGCCCCGGCCCCCCAACTGTCCCGGCCCCCCAGCGGCCCTGGCCCCCCAACTGTCCCGGCCCCCCCGATTCGCTACGGGAAGCTGGCCAGGTAACGCCCGGCCCCCCAGCGGCCCCGGCCCCCCAACGGCCCCGGCCCCCCAACTGTCCCGGCCCCCCGATCCGCTATGGGAAGCTGGCCAGGTAACGGCCCCGGCCCCCCAACTGTCCCGGCCCCCCAACGGCCCCGGCCCCCCAACTGTCCCAGCCCCCCGATTCGCTACGGGAAGCTGGCCAGGTAACGCCCGGCCCCCCAGCGGCACCGGCCCCCCAACTGTCCCGGCCCCCCAGCGGCCCCGGCCCCCCAACTGTCCCAGCCCCCCAGCGGCCCTGGCCCCCCAACTGTCCCGGCCCCCCCGATTCGCTACGGGAAGCTGGCCAGGTAACGCCCGGCCCCCCAGCGGCCCCAGCCCCCCAACGGCCCCGGCCCCCCAACTGTCCCGGCCCCCCAACGGCCCCGGCCCCCCAACGGCCGCAGCCCTCCAACTGTCCCGGCCCCCCTGATTCGCTACGGGAAGCTGGCCAGGTAACGCCCGGCCCCCCAGCGGCCCCGGCCCCCCAACGGCCGCAGCCCTCCAACTGTCCCGGCCCCCCTGATTCGCTACGGGAAGCTGGCCAGGTAACGCCCGGCCCCCCAGCGGCCCCGGCCCCCCAACGGCCGCAGCCCTCCAACTGTCCCGGCCCCCCAGCGGCCCTGGCCCCCCAACTGTCCCGGCCCCCCCGATTCGCTACGGGAAGCTGGCCAGGTAACGCCCGGCCCCCCAGCGGCCCCGGCCCCCCCAACGGCCCCGGCCCCCCAACTGTCCCGGCCCCCCGATCCGCTATGGGAAGCTGGCCAGGTAACGGCCCCGGCCCCCCAACTGTCCCGGCCCCCCAACGGCCCCGGCCCCCCAACTGTCCCGGCCCCCCAGCGGCCCCGGCCCCCCCAACTGTCCCAGCCCCCCCAGCGGCC
>NW_025111291.1:24816-51870 GCF_015237465.2 Chelonia mydas | reverse complement strand
CAGCCCGGGGAAAGGGGGTGGAAGGGGACACAGGGCCCCCCCAGTCTGGGAAAGGGGAGGAAGGCAGAGGGGGCACACAGGGCCACCTCAGCAAGGGAAAGTTGGGGGGGGAAGGCGACACAGGGTCCTCCTAGTGCGGGAAAGCGGGGGGAAGAGGACACAGGGCCCCCCCAGCCGGGGAAAGGGGGGGAAGGGAGATGGGGAAACAGGGCCCCCCCAGCCCGGGAAAGGGGGGACCCAGGGCAACTGCCAGCCCGGGACACGGGGGACACAGGGCCCCCGCAGCCCGGGAAATGGGGGGGAAGGGAGAGGAGGAGGCAGGGCCCCACCCAGCCTGGGGGGGGAAGGTAGAGGGGGGAAACAGGGGCCCCCACCAGCCCGGGAAAGGCGGGGGAAGAGAGAGGGGGGACACAGTTCCCCCCCAGCCCGGGAAAGGGGGGGGAAGGGAGAGGGACACAGGGCCCCCCCCAGCTCAGGAAAAGGGGGGGAAGGGGACAGGGACTGGACACAGGGCCCCCCCAGCCCGGGAAAGGGGGGGAAGGGGACAGAGGGGAGACACAGGGCCCCCCCAGAATTTAAAGGGGGGAAGGGAGGGGGGGACACAGGGCCCCCCCAGAATTTAAAGGGGGGGAAGGGAGGGGGGGACACAGGCCCCCCACAGAATGGAAAGGGGGGGAAGAGAGAGGTGTTCACAGGGCCCCCCCCAGCCGAGGAAAGGGGGGGAGAAGGCAGAGGGGGAAAACAGGGCCCCCCCCAGCCCGGGAAAGGGAGGGAAGGGGATAGAGGGGACACAAAGTGCCCCCCGAGCCCGGGAAAGGGGGGGGGAAGGGAGAGGGGGGACACAGGGCCCCGCCAGCGAGGGAAAGGGGGGGAAGGGGGGAGAGGGGGGACAGAGGCCCCCCGCAGCCCGGGAAAGGGGGGGAAGGGGACAGAGTGGGAATACAGCCCCCCCCAGCCCAGAAAAGGGGGGGAAGGGAACACAGGGCCCCCCCCAGCCCGGGAAAGGGGGGAGGAAGTGGACAGAGGGGGGACATAGGGCCCCCCAGCCTGGGAAAGGGGGGGATAGGAGAGGGGGGACACAGGGCCCCCCCAGCGCGGGAAAGGGGGGGAAGGGGGGAGAGGGGGGACAGAGGCCCCCCCAGCCCGGGAAAGGGGGGGAAGGGGACAGAGTGGGAATACAGCCCCCCCCAGTCCAGGAAAGGGGGGGAAGGGGACACAGTGCCCCCCCCCAGCCCGGGAAAGGGAGGGAAGGGGACAGAGTGGGGAAATAGGGCCCCCCAGCACTAGAAAGGGGGAGGGGAGGAGACGGGGGGCACAGGGCCCCCCCCAGCCCGGGAAAGGGGGGGAAGGGGACAGAGTGGGAATATAGCCCCCCCCCAGCCCAGGAAAGGGGGGGAAGGGGACACAGTGCCCCCCCCAGCCCGGGAAAGGGAGGGAAGGGGACAGAGGGGGGAAATAGGGCCCCCCAGCCCTAGAAAGGGGGAGGGGAGGAGATGGGGGGCACAGGGCCCCCCCCAGCCCGGGAAAGGCGGGGGAAGGGGACAGAGTGGGGACACAGGCCCCCCCCAGCCCGGGAATGGGCGGGAAGAAGACAGAGGGGGGATACAGGGCCCCCTCAGCCCGGGAAAGTGGGGGAAGGGAGAGGGGGGATACAGGGGCCCCCCCAGCTCAGAAAAGCGGGGGGAAGGTAGAAGGGGGACACAGGGCCCCCACAGCCTTGGAAAGGGGGGGAAGGGAGAGGGGGTACACAGGCCCCCCCCAGCCCGTGAAAGGGGGTAAGGGAGAGGGGGGACACAGGAGCCCCCCCAGCCCTGGAAAGGGGGGGAAGGGAGAGGGGGGACTGCGAATGAGCTATTGAAAGAGCTCAGCCTGCTTAGATGATAAAAAAGATCGGGAGGTGACGTCATTGAAGTGTTGAAGTGACTTCATGGAGAGAAAATATCGGGTATTAAAGGGCTCATTAATCTAGCAGAGAAAAGAATAACAAGACCCAGTGGCTGGAAACTCAAAAGAGACCAATTCGTATTCGAAAGAGGGCACACATATTCAACAGTGAGGATGAATCACCAAAGGAACAAACTAGAAAGGGAAGTGGTGGGAATTCCCCACCTCTTGATGTCTTCTAATGAAGACTAGATGCCTTTCTGGAACGTGTGTAGTCAAAAACTAGCTACGACGCTCTCCAGAAAGCAGGGGGTAAGATGACATGCTCTAATTGTCTCTTCTGTCCATAAAGTCTGCTAATTTATGAAAAACTGAGCATAGCACGGGGGAGAAGCCTCTGATGTTTTACTGTGTTCGGCTTGAGCCCACAATGAACGTTCATTGCGTGGGGTGATCCAGGGGAAGCGGCTGAAACATCCAATGTAGCTGGACAGGGGCAGGACATCAGCACTGCCGGGGAGGGGTGGGTGTGGCAGTGACATCACAAGGGCCTTTGGCAGGACCTCAGCCTATTGGACAAAGGTGGTGGGGAGGCGATGACCTCACAGAGAGATCTTGACGTCAGCCAGGCAGGACAGGGGTGCAGGACAGGGGAACCTCGGAGATCCCTGTGGCTTTGCTTCAGCACGTCTCCTTCTCGAGGTCTCTCCTGGAGGACTGAGAGAGCATTCACTTTCACATTCGTGAGCACAAGGAGGACCCTCTTCGGAGTTTTCTCCTTTTCTTATAGTGGTTTTGCTCAAAAACAGACGTCCCTGTATAGAAGGTAAGAGCCTCGGAGAGGTTTGGAACCTGTTCAGTCTGATCCATCAGGTGCTAGCTGATTTTTAGGAAAGGAAAACACTAGATTGTGGGGGCAGCATTTTATTTCCGACCTAGGACTTTGTCCCTTAGAATTGCTGGGGACATTGGAGTTTCTCCTTTTTGTTTTCCCTTTTCCTATCTCTCCCTCCTTTCTCGTCTTCTCTTGCATCTTTGTCCTTTTCCCCTGCTTTCCTTTCACCACCAGGACCTGTCTGTGCATGTGGAGTTGGGGATGGGGGGTTGCACTCCAACTCTCATTGCGGGAGGCCCTCCCAAAGACATGTGGCTGGAATGGTGCTCTAAGAGTGACTCCCTCCGGTGGTGGCCTGGGACATCTGGTGAGGACTCTCAGCTTTCTGCTTCTCAGAGTCTCAGTGCTGATTGGGGGAGCTTGGGGCTATTGTGAGGGAGGAGATTCAGGTCCTCGTTACTCTCTTTTAAGACCAAGGAAATAAGCCATAACCAAACATGTATTTGATTGCTCTTGCCGCTTTTCTCCATTCATTGTCTTGGAGTAATTCATGATTCTCTCTCTAATCGGCTAGTTCTTCTAAAATACTTACGAAATAATTAGGTTTTAATAAAGCCAAATGCAACCCCATAGCTGCAGTAACAAAGGAGTCAGGTGGCACCCTACAGAATGGGGGACAATCCGCTGGAAAGCAGCGACCCTGAAAAGGATTTCGGGGCCATAGTGGACGAGCTGCTCAGCACGGTCTGTCAATGTGAAACTGTGTTAAAAAAGGTTAAAGCCATTCTTGGCTGGATAGAGTAGTGAGAATGGAAAGGGAAGTGAAAGAGCATTGGTGAGACTGATGCTGGAATGTTGAATCCAGTTCTTGTGTCCACATTTTGAATATTATGTTAAAACAATTGGAGAGGGTACAGAAAAGATTCGTAATTGAGTGATGGGGATGATGCCTTCTAATGTGACATTGAAAAAGCTCAATCTGTTTAGTATACACAAAAGACAAATGAGAGGTGAGTTGCTTGACTTCCTGGAGAGAAAATGTTGAGTGTAAAAGGGCTCTTTTATGTCGCAGAGAAAGGAATGACAAGACCCCATGGATGGAAGCAGAAATCAGAAAAAGTATAATGACTATAAGACCCGGATTTGTAAGAGGGTGATTCGTCATTGGCACAAACTACCAAGAGAAATGATGGATTCTCCATCTCTTGATCTCTTCGAATAGAGACTAGATGCCTTTCTGGAAAACATCTGAGTAAAAGGAAAACCCAGCTCTTCTGATATACAGGAGTCCTTAGGATACGCAGGGGATCAGATTAAATGCTCTAACGGTTGCTTCTGGCCATAAAGTCAACTAACTTGTGAAAACCTAATTGCGGCCTGGGGAAGAACCTCTGTGTTCTACTGTGTAGTCGGTGTCACCCCACAAGGAAGAGTCATTGAGTGGGGTGATCCAGGGGAAGCGGCTGAAACATCCAATGTGGCTGGACAGGGGCAGGACATCAGCACTGCAAGGGAGGGGTGGGTGGGGCAGTGACATCACAAGGGCCTTTGGCAGGACCTCAGCCTATTGGACAAAGGTGGTGGGGAGGCAATGATCTCACAGAGAGATCTTGACATCAGCCAGGCAGGACAGGGGTGCAGGACAGGGGCAACCTCGGAGATCCCTGTGGCTTTGCTTCAGCATGTCTCCTTCTCGAGGTCTCTCCTGGAGGACTGAGAGAGCATTCACTTTCACATTCGTGAGCACAAGGAGGACCCTCTTCGGAGTTTCTCCTTTTCTTATAGTGGTTTTGCTCAAAAACAGACGTCCCTGTATAGAAGGTAAGAGCCTCGGAGAGGTTTGGAACCTGTTCAGTCTGATCCATCAGGTGCTGGCTGATTTTTAGGAAAGGAAAACATTAGATTGTGGGGGCAGTATTTTATTTCCGACCTAGGACTTTGTCCCTTAGAATCACTGGGGACGTTGGGGTTTCTCCTTTTTTTTTTCCCTTTTCCTCTGTCCTTCCTACCTTTCTCTTCTTGCTTCCTTTGTCATTTTCCTCTGCTCTCCTCCCACCACCAGGAGCTCTGTTTGTGGAGCGGGGGCCGGGGGGGTTGTGGGAGGCCCTCACAGAGAGGAGACTGGAATAGGGCTCCGAGAATGATGGCCTCGGTGGTGACCAGGGCCATTCTTTGGGCTATTTGATGAGAATCCTTAGCCTCCCACCCCTCAAAGTCTCAACCTTGATTGGCTGAGGAGGGGGCTATTGACAGGGAGGAAACTCTGGTCTTTGTTGTTCTCTTTTATGACCAAGCAAATAAGTCACAACCAGTTCTATGTCTGACCAGTGTGGATGCTGCTCTCCATTCATTGTCTAGGAGCAGTTCATGATCCTCTCTAACAATCCAATTCTTCTCAAATACTTGCTGCATAATTACTAGGAACAATTGCTGGTCTGTAGCTCATTTGAGAGCAATTCTGCTACTGACTGGCTGCATCAGCTAAGACAAGTCCCTGCTCCTTTCTCAGCCTTCGTTTCTCCTTCTGTCAAGTACGAATAACAATCCTCTCCCACCTACCTCGCCATGGGTGGATGCTGGTTATCCACTGAAGAGTGCTACTTGGAGCAGTGCAGACTAGGAGGTGTCCTATCACACTGAGCCATATCAGATTATGACCTAATATTCTATTTCATTTGTATTTTATCCTTTTGAAATTGTGAAGAGCAGCAACTACTTAGCTCAGATTGAAGCATCTCATCTAATTTTCTAGATCATAGTTGGTTTCAGAGTAGCAGCTGTGTTAGTCTGTATTTGCAAAAAGAACAGGAGGACTTGTGGCACCTTAGAGACTAACGAATTTATTTGAGCATAAGCTTTCGTGAGCTACAGCTGTCGTGAGCTACAGATGCATCCGATGAAGTGAGCTGGAGCTCACGAAAGCTTATGCTCAGATAAATTCGTTAGTCTCTAAGGTGCCACAAGTCCTCCTTTTCCTTTTTGCTAGATCCTAGTGTCTCCCCTTTGTGTACGACGAGACAGTTGAATGCACTGTGACAAACAGGAGATGCTCTTGTTTTGCAAACAAATATTTTTGCAAAGAATTTTCATGCTACTTCTTATGATTTCAAGAAACAAAGTGGTTTCGTCTGAATGGATTTTCTGACAGAAAACGGTTTCCATGCAAATGTTCACACCTTATTTCCTGGGCTTTATCCCTGCCTCCGGGGGGTTGTTGTCTGTTAGTTAGAACAGGAGTCAGGACTGTTGTCTTCTCTTTCTGGCTCCATCACCGCTTTGCTGTGTGACACCTTGGGTAGGTCCAAAGGGAACAGGGTCAATTCTCTAACTCCAGGCAGCAGTGAGCCTGGGTGAGATAAGGGATGTTAAGGCCGTCTGTGAAGGAGAAAGGGATGTTTCCAGGAGCTGAATGTCAAGAACTCTAAACTTTGCTAAAATGGCTAGTCTCGAGAAACAAGAACTAGTTGGGGCCAAACTTTAACCATTGTCTTTTTTAAAGGCCATTCAGGGATGTGAGTCCCAGAGAGCCATAGAGAGGGGGAGCAACTTGCCCAAAGTCCCACAGATCAAGAGGCAGCAATGGAAGCAGGAGTGACCCTCCCTCTCAAAGGCAGGGGGACCAGACATTAGGGCCTGGTTGCAATTGCCAGCTGTGGGAGGGAGTGTGCGGCAGTGGTTAGTGAAGGGGTCCATCCATGGCTCCGACACTCAGTGTGACCCTGAGCCAGTAGCTGAGGCCCGTTTGCTATCAGTAGGGTTGGGGTCCCATCGCTATAGCCCAGCGTGGTTGGGAGGCTCCAGGAAGGTGTGTAAAGTGCTGGGATGTCGGGATCCTGGAGGCGCTGTCACCTCCGCCCTAGGGCAGTGTTCTGCACCCCCCTGCTGCTGGCTGAGTTTCTCCATCCCTTGGCAATAACACAGACTCTTGTTTTCACAGCCAGTCGATCGCCCTCGTGTCATCACCCTGCCTGCTGGCTGGGCAGGGTAACTCCTGAGGTCACCACCCTCTCCAGCCTGCCTTGGGCTTGGAGAGTGAGGAGGAGGGCGAGGGACATCTGCTGACCCTGAACATCCGCCATCCATCATCCCATCACTGAGAGCAAGTGAGTGGCATTCGGGTTCCTCCATGTCTTCCCCTGTCTGTCTGGGGAGAGACAGAAACGGGGAGAGACTATCTCCAAAGGGGGATTTCATTTGCAAACAGCCCCCAAGAGCCCCTCACTCTTAGGCCAGGCAGGGGCTTCTCCAGAGCCGTCTCCAGTGTGTTTGGACAGGTTCCAGCAATGGGGCTCCCAGCCCTTCCCTTGTGGGACACTGTTCCCCAGGCTGAGAGTCTCTGAGCTGGGCCAGACCCTGTGAGCTGCTGAGCCTGGAAATCAAGGGGGAACAAGGAGGGCCCTGGTCTTCCTGTGCTTAGGGTCTTTGTGACTTTGACGTGGGGAATGGTTTCCCAGGAGAAGTCCGGATTCCTGGGTTCTGTTCCTTCTCTAGCCTTCTCTGGGTGGGAGAGTGGCCTGGGACGACAGGAGGGGGCTGCTTGTCCAGAGGAACCGATGGTCTTTGGGACTGACCCCATTGCTGGAAAAGGATGAGACTTCCTGGCTCTTGCAGCAGCAGGGATTACGAGGGGGAACGTTGGGAGCAGATCATGCAATGAACTCCTGCCCGTGTGTGTAGATGGCACTCTCTGCACTCCCGTGGGGGCAGAGGGGGCTGCTGTGGTTGGAGCAGGTAGGAGGAGGGACGGAAAAGGCCCAGGAGTGAAAGGCTGCCTTGAGCCCAGACTCACCCCTGCTCCCCGCTCGGTTCCAGGATGGCCAGGCTCCTGCGGATGGTCCGGAGGAAGGCTCTGCAGGTGGCCCCAGAGCCTGAGGGAAGCAGCTGCCACCTTCCCAAGGGGCAGAGCAAGCCCTGCGTCCCCGCTGGCGGGGAAGCAGCTCCCGTCCAGGCCAGACGGCGGAAGTGCCCGGCCTTCTGGAAAAGGAACCCGGCTCCCGGCGCAGGCGCCGAGCTGGGAGAGGCCCCGACCAGGCCCCAGTGGAGCTGGCCCAGGCTGCGGTTTCCGCAGACAGGACCCAGCCCAGCAGGGGCACCAGGCAGGGTGGCTCTGGGGCTTGCTGTGTGGGCAGCAGCGTCCCCAGGAGCCCAGCCCTCCTTCCCATCAGGAGGCATCGCCCTGCCCGGTCTCTGAGGCCCTTCCAGCCCCCGCCGGCCAGGAGGGGGAAGGTCCCTGTCCCAGCACCGGCAGCTCAGCATGGGACAGCGGCAGCACCTGGGCCTCTGGCAGCAGCCAGGCCGATGGAGGCCACTGCTTTGTTCCAGGTGAGGAGCCAGGCTGGGCTGAGGGAGGGCTGAGGACGGGATGTGAACAAGATTGCCCTGTCCCTTCCCAGCATCCCCACCCCTGCCGAGGGTCTTGTCCCTCCTGCTACACCACCCCTAATGGGGCCCTTTTACATCCATGATGTGGGACCCCCAAGATGGGGGTGTTTGTCCCACAACAGCCGAGGTCGTCTCCCCCCACAGGCACTGTCCCACTTCCTGATCCTGCTTGTGTAGGAGTGGTGGGGGATTTGGACAATAGGCGGGTCCCCACAACCCCCCATTGAGGCCTGAGCCCTGGAGCTGGTGTGGGTGGGGCAGGAAGGTCCCTAGCTAACAGGTTCTCTCTCACTACACCCCACTCCCGGTGGGTACAGGATGAGGGGCAGCAGCTCCTGTTCCTTCAGGCCATCTACCCCGCATGTCTGGCTGCACGGGAGAGAGGGGAGGACACGCTGGAGCCGCGCTGCTGCAAGGCGGCTGTGGTGAAGAGGATCGTGGTGAGTGAGACACGCCATACGGCAGCTGGAGGGAGGAGAGAGACACGGGATTGGCAGGGGTATGGCCGGGCTCATGGGTGGGGACTGGGTGGTGTTGGAGGGGGCAGCAGAGGACAAGGATTGCTGGGGCTGAAGACTTGGGAGAAGAGAAGGGAGAAATTGTGAGATTGGTCAGTAGTGGGCAGGGGGGGAATTGTGGGGCTGGAGGGCAGCTGAGAGTGGGGGACAAGGAATCACATGGTCCCAGCTCGGTCATTGGGATGGGGCTGAATGGGGGCATTTTTGACAGGAGGAGAATGGAGGAGGAGAGAAGGGGATTGGGAGTGAGCTGGGCAGGAATCCGGGAAGGGGGACAAGTCTGATGGGCAGGAAGGAATGGGAGGAGCGGGAGGTGGTGGGGGATCCTGCTGGCCATGTGGGGCACTGGCTGTGTCATCTCGTCATTGGGAGGTGTCAGTCGGGCCTGAATCTCACACGCTCCTTTGTCTCCTTGGTGTCTCACAGGAGCTCATCGAGGAGCTTCCCGATGACTCGTCACCCAGCGCCATCCTCGCCCACTCCCTGGCTGCAGTGGGCAACCTCTGGTACCGAGACAGCCCCACCCCCCCACCCCGCCAGCTCCCCTCACCCCAGTGCTGCTCAGGCCCAAGGCTGGGAGTCACCGTCACTGTCCCGCCCAGGTCACCTCCCAAGAGTGGCGCCTCTGGCAGAGACGGTGGGGTGGGAAGGGTCACTCTCTCCTGGCAGGGCTGTTCTTTTCACTTCCATAACACGACAGGGGCCTTGGGGAGGGGCTCACTCCCGGGCTCAGCTACAGGAGGGGCAGCAGGCTCCAGGGAACAGGAGCTATTCCTGTCCTGCCACTGTCTGTCTGGGACGCCTTGGCCTTGTCATTCCCTCGCTAAGTGCCTCAGTTTCCATTCTCGCCAGCCTGTGCCTCTATCCCTGTGGCTTGGTGTCCGTGTTGGCGACAGTCCCACCCCTGTACTGCACAGTCTAATAGCAGCTCCTCTCTCTTGCCAGCACCATGAAACCTGCCCTGGAGCCAGCCCTAGAGACCCACCTCTTGCGAGCTGCCCTTCACTCCGTCTTCACCCTGGGCACGGAGAAGGACACCACCGACATCCAGGTACCTCCTCCTCCTCCATCCTCTTACTTTTCCAGAGTGGTCCTTGGTCCCTGCTCCCTTGATTCGCTGGAGCTCCAGCTTTAGTGGTGGGGTAGCGGAGATGGAACAAGCTGCAGGCTTGGATCCTTCCCTCCAGCAGGGAAGAGATTACCTCTCCCTGGGGGATTTCTTTCTTTCTTTCTTTCTTTCTTTCTTTCTTTCTTTCTTTCTTTCTTTCTTTCTTTCTTTCTTTCTTTCTTTCTTTCTTTCATAAGCCGTGTTTTGCCCAGAAGCCCAGTTTCCATCCATAGCAACTTGGCTGTTTCATACTCTTCTGCCTACAAGGCCCTCTGCAGAGACCTGCTAAGCTCATGGATCAAATGTCCAGGGGTCATCAGTTCTTGCGAATTGCCTGCAGTGCGATGTGAAGGAGAAAGGCCGGGAGATGTGTTTGGGAGTCTCCCCAGTGCTTCCCAGAGACCCCTCTTCCCATCCTGTGGCAGGTGTTGGCCCAGGTTCCCTAACTCTGACCCATGCTTTGCAGGCTCTGCACAAAGTCATCCCAGAGGTCCTGGATGCCATGCTGGGGAACCTGCTGGCAGAGTCCCCAGACACAGACAGGCTCCACTTCATCTTGGAGGTAAGCCCCATTTGACCGTAACTCTTTGGGGGACTGGTAAGGAGAGACTGGAAGATCCATTTTCTACTCTGTCCTCCTAGCTGGGTCCCCAGTGGGCCGTCCTTGGTTGGGGAGGTCAGTGCAATGCAGTGTCAGGTCCTTCCTTCTTGAGGGACAGCGGAAGGAGCTGGGACTTCAAGCCAGAGCTCTGCCTGGTTCTGCTGAGCACTAACCACAGGGCTCCTGGCTGTCTTGGGGAGTGAGAGTCTGAAAACCCACCCTTCCCCCACCCCTCCACCACACACACCGCATGAGATTTGGGAGACGGTTTTCAGAGAAGAGGCACAGACTCCTTCCTAGAGAAACAGGAGGATCCCAGGGAATCAGCCCTTCCCTCTGATCTGCTCTGAAATTCCTGGGGGGATTGTGTTCTCAGTCACTCCCTACATCCCCCCAAGGATTTTCGTAGCAGGGAAGGGCCGAGGGTTCAGTCTCCTTTCTGGTGAACTGTTCAGGAATCAGGAGTTCTGGGAGGATGGGACCAGCCCCGACCCCGAACATTGTCCCAGTCTAGAGAGACGCTGAGAAGTTGTGACCTGCAGGGTACAAGCTGCGTCCTGGGGGAAAGAATCCCCTTCTAAAGCTCTGCCATCAATGACTCAGCTATTCCCCCCTGCGCAGAATGTCTCAGGCCCCTGGGGCTGGGGGCGTGGGGGGCTCATTTGCAAAGCAGGTGCACCTGGCCACTGAGCCTGACCTGCCTCCTTTCCCCACAGCATGTCAACTTGTGGGTCGTGTCCAGGGTGTCGCAGGAGCGAGCCAGGGCTATCAGGAGCAGCACAGCCCTGCTGAGATACACAGTCACCCTCCCTGAGTTTGATGTAAGTGAGCTCCGAGCCCAGCTTGCTGGCTCCAGGCGCAGGCGGGCTGGCTCCAGCGGGCTGCAGGATCTGCTGCTGCCGGGGCTGTGGCTTAGGAGGGTTCTTCATGGGGAGGCAGAGTGAGAGCAGGGACTGAGCTAGGCTTGAGTCAAGTTCTTCTTGTCCTGGTTCAGTGTTGTCCCTGGGCCTTTAAGGGGCCCATGCTCCAGCCCCTGCTTGGCATCCCAAAGCAGCTCCGGGCTCCCTTGGCAGCAGAGCAAATGAAGGGTCGATCTCAAGCTCCTCTCCCCCAGCATCTTCTGCAGAGGGGCTAAGGGGAAGGAGCCCTCTGGCCCAGGGGAGCTGACAGGAAAATGCTGATGGAAAATCCCCTCTGCTCTCCCTTCCATTAGATCTCAGCCGAGTTCCCTCGGATGGGTCACCATGTGGCCCAGCTGGCTCTATTTGTCAGCGATCCAGACAAGGACATCAGCCGGCAGGCCAGGGAGGGGACTTACCGGCTCTACCAACTGCTGCTCCAACAGAGGGGTAAGGAACCCAGCTGGGACACGGAACCCAATAGGGGACTGAGAGTGACCACAGGTGGATAATGGGACCCCAGACCATTTCTCTCAGACTGACCCCAGCTGGAGGACAAGTCTCTCTCTGCCTCTGTTCTTCTCCACTCCACTGTGCAGCAACCAATGGGATTGGAAGGACACAGAAACTGCAACCAGAATGAGGAGAAAAGTCTCTCTCTCTCTCTTTCTTCCAGGCCTGACCATACATGAGGCGGAAGATCTCTGGTGCTATGACTGGCACCAGGACACAAGGCTCTTAGGCTACAAGAATACAGCCAGAGTGGGGGAGGTAAGGGCACTGTGCCAGGGCATGACACAGCTCAGGGAGTCTAGCTGGCTGGGTTCCCTGCAGTGGATGCCTCCTGGAGACAGGAAAAGAGCCCGCTCCTTAGTTCCAGTTCAGAGTTCCTCATCCAGCACCAGTGGGACACGCTGGTGCTAAAGGTCCCTCACTGGGACTGGGCCATGAGTCTCCTTGTTCTTGTCAGGCTGCAGGTTGGATTCCCCTTGAAGAAACCAAGGAGATGCAGAGGCCATATCCAGCAACTAGAGAAATCACTTAGCTCTGGGAAGAGACCTTTGGTCTGTCAGCTCCAACCCCTCTCCCCGTAACAACACATGCACACTCCTCTAGCCGCTGATGATGGTGATGGTGCAGGAGATCTCTCTGCTGGATCCATTTCTGCTGGATCCATTTCCAGCCCATCCTGGCCCCTGCCATAAATTGCCTTCCCGAAAGAGCCACTGGAGGCTTTGGTCGCTCAGCATCTGCGACCTTTTAATAAAGGGGCTTCCCTGAGCCCTGGGAACCTGAAAGCCTCCTGGGGAATGAAGTGCCTTGGCCACAGCAGCTCTCTTCCCCACTCTTTGGGGCACGAGACGCCATTGTACCTCCAGGACTTGGAGGCTGGCTCTGGACAATGTGCTCGAGCCTCACGTCCTCTTGGTTTTAAGTCTTTGGAAAATTCTTCTCCGTCGGGCAGACAAGATCCTTCCTACAGACAGCATTGCTGGCCATCCACGACCCCCTGCTGCGTGTCAGCCAGGCTGGGCTGGTGCTCGTCTACTCCCTCCTGGGGGAAGCCCAGCAACTGATGGGGGTCACGGTAAGCAGCTGCAATCGACTCAGAAGCTTGGGGTGGGGCCCAGGGCCTCCTTCCCATCCTCTCGCCATTCGCTGGCCTGGTGGCAAGGAGCCTAGTGGGGACTTCTGGACTTCATGGACTTCTCTTCTTAGGATGTGGTGCTCTGCTATCACTCCTGGGAAGGACAGGAGAGTCCCCTACGTGCCCTCTGGGAACCTTTCCTGCCCCACAGAGCTGCACCCATTTCCCCATAGCCTAGTGTCCATGTCACCTGAGCCACCATCGAGAGTTGCTCCCATCCCTGGCAGCCTGGGAGGCCAAGGACTGACTGGTGACAGCGACTGAGGAGGAAGGGCTGAGGCACATGGGCGTGGGAAGCTGGTCTTGCTGCTGGTAGGGCTGGACCCGCTCTCGAGAGATTGGGAGGATTCAGTCAGCAGGGGCTGCTGACCTGCCCCGTTCCCCAGGGCTGCCATCCTGTGGTTTCAGCTTTTGTCACTGGGGTGACTTGGGGAAAGGTCTCAAGCTCTCCCCATCCCACTTCACTGCTGCCAGAATCCCTCCCGCCCCCCACCACCCTGCTAGAGCCCACTCCCTGCCCTACCTGGGTGGGGATGGAGGTAGGGGTGGAGGAGAGGGTTCTCCGAACTTGAGCGGTGTCCCCAGGTGGGTTGGAGGTGGAACAGCTGTCAGGGGCACGGATGGGGAAGTGGCAGGAGCTCACCCGACAAGGAGCGGGCTTGGCACTGGAGGTCACTAGAGAGGACAGCAAGCCTCCATCCTGGGGGTCAGGAGGGTGAATCTACCTTTCAGACATGAGCAGCTGCTGGGTGGAAATGATGGTGCTGATTCCAGGTCCCCTTCATTCTCCCTGATTCCTGGGGAGTGTCTCAGTCTCTGACATGTTCTCATTCCCCTGCAGCACGAGGATGTCACAGCCAAGGTCATGGGCCAGCTTCACATCATCAGGCACTTGCACCAGATGCCCGAGGCGCTGCAAGGGCTGTGGCTCGTCTGATGCTCTTCAAGGTTCCCCTCCCTGTTCAGCAAGTCCCGCTCCCTGCTGCAGGTACTGCTCTGTCTCACTGTAAATGGGGGGCTAGTGGAAGCGGAAATGGAGGCCCCTGGCATTCACAGAAACTCTCTCCCCTCTCTGTGGAGCTGTGTCCTTCCCTCGGCCGCCCAAATTCCTTCATCTGGGGCAGGAGCTCTTTCCCTCACACCCATACCCCTCCCCTCTTTCCTTGATCTCACCCCCATCCCATTCCCCGTGCTCCCAGGCAGAGATCTTCCTGCCCCATATGGCGCAGAAGGACCTTTGGGTCAGGGCTACAGACTGTCTGCCCAACTGAAGCTCAGGAAGCTCCACATTTGAAGAGGTGAGGATGGGACAGAGGCTCAGGGCTAGCTTCATCTCTTGCCCTTTATTCTTCCTTTGGCCCTTCTCTGGGCTCTCAGAGTCTGACATAAGAGGAGCCTCCTCCCCCCGTGTCTTCTAGGCCCTGGGGTGTATGACAGCCTCCCAGATGGGTGCAGTCAGAAGCTTAACCACCTCCGGGAGCAGTGGGGACCCGTCCCTTGTCCTAGGAAGCCAAACAGTGGTAGTTCTCAAAGAGGCTGAGAGGGAAGACCCCGCTCCCTCTTGGAGGTAAGAGCCATTGACTTCTTTGGGCATCTGGGTTTCTTGAGGGAGAAATGGGATCCCTGCTGCATAGCCTGGGTGGGAGCTTCCCCCATCCCTGGGACAGAGACATCTCCATCAATGTGCCACCCTTGTTTTTTTTTCCAAGCAAGAGGGTCCCCAGAGAACTCCTCCTCAAATCTTTTCTCCTGGGAGGGTTTCTGGGAGGAGGCTCCCATCCCTCCGTCCCCAACTCCATCATGCAGTCTCTTTCACCTAACATCTCTGCCCTCCAGCTCCACTTCCCGCAGCAGGACAAACGGACCTTCAGCTCCTAGAGAACAGACTCTGACCTCCTTCTGATCAGCAATGGGGTTTCACCATCCCCTCAGCAAACCTGTCAGCCGGGCTGGACCAGATTTGAAGGAGGAGGGTATCTAAGAGGGTGGCCTGGCCTATTGCTGCCTAGCCTGGGGCTAGGCCAAATTGATGATTAAGTGAGCCCCACCTGAGAGGAAACAAGGGGAAACAGCAGCAAAAGTCCAGAAGCAGAGTGAGCTGTTCAGTAGATGGCCTTGGGCCAAACCCTGGAGTCCAGGGTAGGACTGGCTTCTCTCACCGTCCCTAAGGAAGGGGACATAGAAGACCATAGAAACCCAAGAAAGGCAGCCCGAACCGAAATCAGGCTGAGGCAAAACTCCCCACGAGGGTGGTAGGGCTTGTTTCTGTTCAAGACATTTTTGGACTTTGTTTGCAAGGAGCACGACCCAGGAAGGAGTGGAGTAAAGGCCAGTCACCTGGTTGGAGGGCTGAGTTCCCAGCCAAGAAACTGCAAGAGTGAGTCTCAGCGGGGTTGCTCATACTGCGAGAAAGCGGTGACACGAGGCCTGGCCAGCATTTAGCTGTGAGTGAACTCTGGTACACACCCGAAGTGGCTGTGTCTAGAGCCCTGTGTCGGCTCTTCTGTGGGAAGTTCCCACGGGTCAGTGGGGCCGGAATCTCTCCTGCTCCTTTGGTCTCTTTGGGCTTCCCACGAGATGTCTGGTGAACTGCCCTTGGACTCTGGGCCCAGCACCGCTCAGAAATTATTCGCTACCTTCAGAGAGACAGGGCACAGCACAGCCTGTTGGGTAGGCTGGAGACTCACACTTCACTGGAACACACAACACTGAGGTGATTTGGGAAGCATAGTAACAAAGAAGAGATTTAAGTGATACTAAGCAAGAGAAAGAGACACATTTCAAACAGACAAACAAAACACAACACACTTTGTAGTGACTTAAACTGAATCTTAACAAGTCACAATCTTTGCCTTAGCGGTTTCCAGACTAACATCTCAGCTTTCCTAACCGACCTTCTTTGATGTCCCTGTAGGGTAGAAAACTTCTCTGTCGAATCCGCTGATTTGATTGCTTCGTCTTCTGGTTTCAGACCCTCTGTTCTCCTTCTGGGCTGCCTGGACCCTGACTGTAACATCTCTCTGGCCCAGCCTCTTACACAAATGTGTGCTGCAGCCAGCCCAGCGCAGGGAGCAGTGGGGACAGATGATCTCATCCTGTCAGACCAAGCAACAGGGGTCCCATTGAGGCTTAGATGGAAGATCCCAGGCATCTCCTGGAGGTAAGAACCGTCCACTCTTCTGGGCACTTGGGGTGTTGCAACAAAGAGGGGGCTCCTGTTCCATAGCCTATTTGTCCTCATGACTGTGTTTTTTTCTTCTCAGAGGATGCGCCCGGGACCCTAGAGACTGTTTTGTGCAGGAGGTTTGAGCGGGGAGAGATCACTCACTGTCATGACCCCTGGGTCATTAACCCGGGTCTGCAGGGTTCCTGGGAGTAGCCACCCTCCAGCACGCCACCTGGAAGCCTAGGAAAAACTGCTTAGCTAGGACTGACGAAGTCCAGACCCAGTTTGAGGCTCCTATTGGCAGAGTCCCAGAGCAGCTAATCCGCCCCCGGGACCTCCTTAAACCAGCAGCAGGAAGAACAAGCTGTCTGAACACCCGAGCTGCTCCCCGGCTCTGGACCGTGTGTTGGCTGTTCCTGCTCCCACTCCCCAGGCTTGATTTCCTGGCATCCGGACTCGGGGTGACTCATCTGACTTGAGGTGCTGAACACAATTTGGTCTTTTGCTTCTGCTCTTCCAGTGCCCTGACCCAGCTGACTCTCGACTCCTGTCTCGTGAGTGTGGACTCTGCCTCTGACCACTAGGTCTGTCCGCCCATGACCTGGCCATGACACTGACTTTTCTACATTCCTCCAGTGCCCTTTTCTGCTCTCCAGCTCTGCTCTCCCAGCAAGACACACGGATCCCTTGGCTCCCAGAGTCCTGCTTGCCTGCTAGTCAAGGGCTCAGGGGGAGAGCTTGTCTTGCCCCCTCCCCCACCACAGCTGCTTTTCTTAGGGGACTCTCCCTAGCGCAGAAGAGAATCCGTCCTGGCAGCAGTTCAGGAAGTCACAGAAGGGATGGTCTGCTCAGCTCCCTCTGCAATGCCACTGCCTGAGACCATTACGAGTGGGTGCCCAGTGACTGCGCCGGCAGCTCCTTGAGAGACTGCTGGGGGCAGGGTAGTCGTGTTTCACGGTGAGCGCGGGAAGCCATGTGAAGAGTGCGGCATTGAGGAGACTCTCCTGCTGTCCCAAAGGGTTTCTGTTCTCCTGCACGGTCAGACCGTGGGGCCGGCTGGCAGAATGGGGAAGAGCTGGTTGGTGATGAGTCGGGGGAATCACAATAGAGGTGGCAGCAGCTGCAGATCCTGGAGTCCCTGTGGTCGGGTTACCATGCGTCTGGAGTTTCCCGGACATGTCCGGCTTTTTGGGTTTTAAATCGCCCTCTGGGAGGAATTTGTAAAACTCTCCAAAGGGCCGGGATTTCCCTCCCAATGCAGCACTCTGGGGGCTGGGGGCGGGGAGCTGCTTGCTCTGCGGGGGAGCGCGGCACTGTGTCTGTGGCCGGGGGGCTGGAGAAGGGGCATGGGGTCCCAAGGGGCAGTCAGGGGACAGGGAGCAGGAGGGGTTGGATGGATGAGGGGTTCTGGGGGGAGCCTGTCAGGGGGTGGGCATATGAAGAGGGGTCGGGGGAATCAAGGGACAGGGAGCGGGGGTTGGATGGGGCGGAGGTTCGGGAGGGAGTCAGGGGCAGGGAGCAGGGGGGATTAGATGGGTTGGGGGTTCTGCGGGGGCAGTCAGGGGACAGGGAGTGGTTGGATGGGTGTGGGAGAGCTGGGGGTCTGTCAGGGGGCGGGGGTGCGGATAGGGGGTGGGGCAGTCAGGGGAGAGGTGGGGGTGGAGTTCTAGGGGGGCAGTTAGGGTGGAGGGGTCTAAGGAGGGGGCAGTTGGAGACAGGAAGAAGGAAGGCTTAGATAGAGGGCAGGGTCCTGGGAGGGGGCGATCAGGGGACAAGGAGCAGGGGGGGTTGGATGGGTTGGCGGTTCTGTGGGGGGCAGTCAGGGGGCAGGAAGTGGGAGGGAGTAGATAGGGGGCAGGGCTACCACTCACCCCCCCACCCTCGGAGTGTCCTCTTTTTTGAAAGTTCAAATATGGTAACCCTACCCTATGGGCCCAGCCTCCATTCCTGAGAGTTCAGGTGAACCTCCCCCTGTTCTCAGGGAGTCTTTGGCTTTGGCGGCTGGGCCTGCCTGCCGAGACAGAGGACTCAGTGTTTCCATCAGGCTGCTCAGTCGCAAATGCAGCCACCCAAAGACGTGAAGAATGGAAGCGAAAGAGCAAAGCTGGACCCTCCGCTGAGCTCCTGCAATCAAGTGAGCCCAGCCTGGGAGAGACGAGGGAAAGCTCCAAGGTGGCTGCAGGGAGCCAGGGGAGGAGAAATAAATAGTTCATGAGGAATCCTACGGGCTTTGTCTTGTGTGGTGAAGGGTGTAAAATGGGTCTAGTTACTATCACATTCAACTTTACAATTGCTGTGTCTGATTGAAGGGCAGGTCTGGAAAGGTCAGAGGTCACTCGAGGAGCTTCAAGTCTCAGATTCTGTCCCTATTGCCTGCTTTGACCAGCTGATCTCACCCCAACACATCCCTCAGGTGGTCGCAGTGGTGAGCTCTTTCCCTCTTTTTCTGGAGTAGCCGCCAGCATGGGGACAGGATACATGTGGCCAAGGAAATGGAGAGGCATGGGGGTCACTTGCAGAGGCATGCAGAGAACTTGCAGAGTTTCCTGTTCATGCAGCTCCTATGGGGGAAGCACGATAGGGTACCGTGCACTCCGGGGCACCATTTCCAATTATGGTGGTGGCGGGGAGGATAATTTCACCCTGATTCCAGGGGCTACTTAGGCACCTGAAAACTAGTATTTTGACAGATAACTTAGCAATGAGCTGACTGGAACACTTGCCAGACTGCTTTCCGGGGAAGACAGCTATAAGAATGGATCCAGGGAATGGTTCTGTATCTCTGAGCTGTTTGGACACTTTCAGGGAACATTCCCGATGCAAGACAGAGATCCCCAAAGTTATCCTGGGTAACCCTGAGAGACTTATGGAAAACTAGCAGATCCCACATCTCTGCTGTCACTTTGCATGGACAAACTCGGACTGTCCCAACCTGTTCATGTATTTTACCTGCTTTAACCTCTCAAGAACTTTCACATATAAAAGAAAGAAAATTAAATAAATGACATAGTTACACCGATATAGGGCCGTAGCGTAAACCCGACCTCAGAGTTGTCCCATTGAAATGGAATTATTCACAGCAGTCATTAAAGTTAAACATGCACGTAAGTGTTTCCAGGCCCAAGATTAAGGCCACAGCTTATGATAGGTGTAGATGCAAGAAGAGAAGAGCTGTGCAAAAACTGAAATGCCACTTGGAACCTGGCCCAAACAATGCATCATGAAAAATAAACTCACCTTGTTATACAGTAACAGCTGGTTCAAAAGGGTTTTACACTGACAATGCAACCTTTGAACTAAAAATGCCACTTTGGATTACATTGATCATTTGAAAAAAGTTACCTCTTTAAAAAAAACATTTTGGATTTCTCTGCCCACTTGAGAGAGAACATGGAGTTTTCAATCCCTGAGGGGGCCATTTGGGGCAAAAATTGGGGATTGGTCCTGCTTTGAGCAAGGGGTTGGACTAGATGACTTCCTGAGGTCCCTTCCAACCCTGGTATTCTATGATTCTATCTAGGGCCAGACACTCAAAGGTATTTGCATCCTGAAGATGCAGGTAGGTCACTAATGGGATTTTCAAAAGTGACTAACTACCCTCTTCAATGAGAGTTAGGCAGGTGCGTGCTTTTGAAAATTCCCCTACATGCCTATTTGCACCTTTGGGGGCCTAAATGCCTTTGACAATCTGGCCCTTAGGCCCAGATCCTCCAAGGTATTTAGGCATCCAATTCCCATTGATCTCTGAAGATCTGGGCCTCAGAGACGAGGGTGACAGTGGCCAGAGAGAAAACAGATCACGGCATACCACGTATTTCCCAGGGATTTCAGCGCAGACCCTTCATGAATGTTTGCTCCTGATCCCGCAGTCAGACAGAGCCAGCGGTATGTTAACGAGCAGCCCGATGAACAAAAGGCTTGCTAGCCACAAGAAAAGTAAAAGTCACCCCGTGGCCTATACAACACATGCCACTTTCCCTGCGAGCCCTTGGGGTGCTTTAAAGCTTGCCTGCACTGCAGCAACTTTGCAAATATGGGCAGCAGGTATCGTAGGCAGGGGGAGCCTGTGACTCCCCAGACAGCCTACCATGGCCCTGCCCACGCTCCGCCCCCCGGCCAGGCCCCCTCCTGCTGTTCCCAGTGCTCTGCCCTGGCTGGGCCTGGCTGGCCTGCCTCCCGCAGGGACTCCGGGCGGCACGCCCCCAGCACCAGCCACCCTGAGTGCCAGGCCTGGGGACGCAGCAACTGTGCTGCCCGGAGTGCCAGGCCTGGGGCCTCGCCCCCACAGCTGCCTGGCACTGGAGCCGGGGGCCACGGTGGGGGTGCTTTGGGCTCCTGCAGGGGCAAGGGGGCAGAAGGAGAGGGGTGGGGCCTTGGGCACAAGGGAAGGGGCCAAGGACTAGCCTCCCCGGGGAGGCCGGGTCACTAGCTGACCATGTTTGCAAAAAATGTTCATTGTTACTAGAGTCAGTGGTAGGAACATCAGTGGGCCTAGTGTAGACAAGGCGCCTGCTCTGGCACAACAGGATTTACACCTTCCTGGTTCTCTGCCCTAGCTCGAATGCCAGTCCCGTCATTGGTTATAGCAGCCTGGGGGCTGCTCTAGTGTGTGCCGGCTGGCAGGGGGCCCTCAGGGACCGCCCATCCACTGAGAAGAGCCAGAGTGCATTGTGGTCTGGCTAGTTCCTCTCCTCACGCATTCCCACATGACACGCCCCTTGGGCTGGGGCTGCGGATGCAGAGGAGATGGCTCTCCCATCTCAATGTCTGCTGGGGTCTTCCATATTCTGGGAGTTTATAGGATGTTTCCACAGGCTTTACACAGCCTGAGAAGTGCAAGGGGAGCAGAGTTTTTTCTGGGGTCACTGACTGCACAACTTACCCACCACGGTAAAGTTTATGACAGCCACACACTTCCTGTACATTTCACCTGGAATCCTGTAAACTCCTTCAGTCCCTTTGCTCACGTTCTCCATCTTGAAGTATCCACCAAAAAAGGAGAGTGTCTCCTGGAAGGAACTGAGGACTGTTTGGGAGCCCCCATCAGAGGAGTAAACGACATCTTCCCACAACGAAGTGGAGGTGTTATATTTCCGCACGAAGAAAGACGTCTGTGAAACGTAGGTGGCATTCGGTATGGAGGTGTTCACAGAGCTGCCTTCCGGCTCAGCCACCTGGACAATTAGATAATCTTCGCTAGCTGTGAGATTTCAAACAAGTGGTATTTTAGTTTGGCTTGGCAATCCTGGGTCAGGGACTGACGTGGGGGTGGGAGACAATAAAGGGAAAGGGTCTGAGAAAGGGCGTCCCTTACAATAAATCGTTCAACCAGTCACTGTTGAAGTGAGATGCTTTGCAGATGCTCACAGAGAGGCTCTCCCACCAGCTAAGAATTTTTGACACTCTGGCTCCCTGCTGGGACCAGCTTTGCTATTCACTTGCAACCAGGGTGGATACAAATCCATGATTTAAAAAAATAAATAAAATCAAAAAAATTGGATTTTTTTGATAAAATGTTTTTTTGCCCCTCAAAAAGCTATCTAAAGATAGTTTTAATTAAGATACATTATAGCTCAAAGATCTCTCATCATGGAATAAGGATTATAAATTCTAATTCTATAGTATGAGACAATAGATTCATGTAATGTTTCAGAAAAGGTTTGTAAATGAGTTCCAATACTTCATGGATTAAGGACCCAATCTTATGGGGTTCCACAGGCTTCTGTATAGATTATGTAGATTAATCTACCTACCTACCCAATGGGATTCAGTGCTCAGTCTGGAAGATACCATCAGAGATGCTTAGTTTTGCAGTTCTCAAACTGTGGATTTGTGTCTCCAGAGGTAACATGCTTGTTAACAGCAAAAATGTTTTCAAATAAATAAATAGAGAGAGGTGAGAAATAACAGACCTCAACTCTATTGTCCCTCTGCAAATTTGTGTACACAGAGTCAATCCCTTACCTCTCTCTAAAAGTGCAAAGTTTCAAAAAGTTCAATGAATAGAAGATTGTTGGGGGCGGAATCGATCTGGACAAGGAGAAGTCTGGAGATAAATGTGAGAAGGGAGGGACATATGCTTGTTTTGTTGAAATATTATCTGTTTGCTGTTGAAGAAAAAAATCCAGAATACTTAACGTTGTTGTTTTAGTTAAAGAAAACAATGTAAATGTCTGTCTGGTGATGTTCTCCTCCTATTACAGCCTGGCAAGAAAATCCTCCAGATATTAACGATTAACCAGTTGAATTGGAGATATTTATGAAGTCATTGGGAGGTGAACTATCTGCTTCAATTACCTTTGGTAAATGAAATTGTTATACCAATAAAATAAAAACCAGCAGGATCTTATTGAAGGGGAAAAGGCAAAATACCACATTTATTGTGAATACAGACAGAATCCTAGTAAGCAGTTAGTTATCGCTATAACATTCCATTCAATCTCATATTTATTCACACATTCATTCATACAAACACACACACACACACAGGTTCTGCAAGGTTGTTATCATAGTTACCAGCCTTACAGTTGCTCATGCCAAGCCACTGGCCAGGTGGCCTGGACATGAGGAGGGAGCAGGGCCTTGTCAGATGCACATCTGATGCTCCTGGAAGTTGGTTTGCAGAATCAGACCCCAAAGTTCTCACTTTCTAGAGTCCATTTTGATAGGAATTTCTTCCTAGGCCGGTCTATGGCAATTGCTTCATCATGCTGTTGCTGAATCAATCAGCAGATGGCACATTCCTGAAGGCTCCGTGCTGCCAGATGTTATCTTGTTCTTTGGTTCTCCCATTCTTGAGGCTGTTGGGTGGATTCCAGTCTGCCCTCCGGGGGTCCTCTGGTTATTTCCACTTGACGCCTTCTTCAGCCGATGGACACTGCATTCTTAGGCTGGCACCTCCCTGATCATTCAGTTATTATCCACACCAAGCATCCACCCACATCCATCCTCTATCTCTATTTTAATCACAATGGTTAACAAAGCGAGATGAATAAAACAAAAGGGCGGAGGGTCTCCGGGTGCTGTTTCTATTGTTACAGAGATTTGCTTTGAGTCTCTCTCTGTGTGAGTAGTTGTTGTTACAAAGAATTGCTTTGAGAACAGACTCTGTCTTAGAATGTACTAACACAATTAGTAGCTTGCAAGTTGCAAGAGAACTTGCAAGAGGGAGAGAAACAGTACCAAAAACCAAGAGACCTCTTAATTAGTAATACCCTGGAATTTAAACTATGGGGAATAAACTCAGTTGTGATTTTAATACAGAACTTCTTTAATATGATCCAACATAAGAACCAAACAATCATTCATTTTCTGAGGTAGCTGTAAAACTCATCTGAAAAGTTTTCAGAATAAATCACCCTTTAAAAATGAATAGTGTGTACCTTCTAAAAATGAAACCTACATCTATCTCTGAGTTGTGAAGAACATGTATTAAGGTTATAACAACCAACAAGAAGACACTTTTATGAAGAAATCCATGATTAAATCGAGTCTTCCTGACTCATGATTTAAATCAATTTGATCTAAATCAAATCCACCCTTTTTTGCTGACCAACAGGCAGTTCTGCTCCCCAGGCCCTTCTGGGATGTCACTGCCCCAAACTCAGCTGTTGGAGAACCAGGAAATGCTCAGCTGAGATCTTCCCCATGTAACACTGGGAAAGAATCTTAGCACTACAGGGGAAAACAAACCACAGAGCTCTGCTAACCAGGAGGAGCTCAGTTATAGTTGCCGGTTCCCCCATATAACCTTAACTCTGTCCTCTTGGAATGCCACTTTATTGTATCTTGCAGCGTTTTGCCAACCCACAGCCTGCCTTCAAATCTCAGCAGGTTGCCTGAAAAATCATGAAATATTTTAAAATAATACATTTGTGGTGGGGACTGCTTTTTCATCTTTTGAGTTTTGAGCCTGGGGGCAGGAGCGGGGGAGAGAAGGGAGCAGGGGAAGTCACTTTTTTCAAGTCGTCCTACATGAACCCCATATTTTGGTTTAAACAAATGGCTGTGCTTATCACAGGACTCCAGGCTCTGGGGCTTTTAGAAAATCAAACGCCAAATACTGTGAGATGCAAGACAAAGATCAGGGGAGTTGCCAACAGTGGAAATGAGGAATATTTGCCTAAGTCACAGGGAACTAATTGTAGGGAATCCTCTAATTAATGCATCGTTAGGCTCTTTAGCTCTTCCCCCTGTGGAGGTAGAGGCCATGGCTACCCCGGGAACATCAGTGGTCTTGTGCCTGAAGGTACCTCTCCCCTTGACAACCCTCCACTCCTCACCCATTGCACTTCATGCGATTCTGCTGTAGGGCAGCCCAACGGGAAGCGTGCGATGCAATCATTCTTGTGTCCTTCCGACCATTCTTGGGCCTGTAAGGACACTGAAGTGCCAGGCCTTCAGCAGCTGCAGTTAGAGCGAGAGGGTCTCACACTCTTGTGCATCAGGCCACGTTTATAGAGCCCTGTGCGGGTACAACATTTGTTTCTGCACACGATCCACGGCTACGAAGCGGATCTCTGCAGATTTGCAGGGCGCTGCCCATTTATGCCTGGATTTAGGAGCCGAACTCTGGGCATTATTTTGCAAAACCTGCTCAAGCCTTTTAGAGCTTTTTCGTAGCAAACCATGGCGTTTTTTAAACCCCCGACATTCCATGACTGAGCAAAACATCTCCAGGAATATCAACAACGCTGGCTCGAAGAGAGGTAGGACTCTTCTTAAACAAAATGATTTTAAACGAACAACTTGCTACCAAAGAGTTTGAGATATTTGCTGTGGCAGAACAAAGAGGGTTTTGATCTAAAAGAATGTGACCCCAGACTTCTTACAATTCGTTCTACAGACATGGGGCTTGTGCATTTTCTGCTGGGGCTTGTCCGGACAAAGAGCCAGAGATCAGCCCTAACAATCAACCGGGAGAGCGGAGTCAGAGGTGAGGAAGGCCTGGGAAGATCCTGAGACAATGAATGAAGGGGTGTCACATCCACCTGCTCCTTCCTGTAGGTAGATCACAGAAAGATCTAGAGGTGGGTGCTGGGGTTTCCCTGCGATGAGTGGGCAGCGTGCAATTAACAAGGGCTGCTTCTCACACTCACACACACCCCCCATCACGCCATGCACACTATCACGCCATGCACACCTCTCACGCCGGCACCAGATCTGATTTCATCTCATGCATTTACACAGCACATCTCTGCAAGCAGATTATAACCCCCAGTGTCCATAACTCAAGTTAACTCTGCAGTGAGGACATGCTCCCCCCCGCCCCAAGACCTTAAAACCCAAGGTCGACTCCCCCTGCTAGAGAAGACACATGCTTCAAACCTGCCCCACCCCCACCCCCAGTTCCCTAACCTGGGGCTTGCCAGGGGATTCCCTGCTTGTGATCAAGTGGGGCTGGCTGGATGCAAGGTGCTGGCCAATCCTCTCTGTCTCCAGCTGCTAAACTGCATTCAAAGAAACTTTACAAAATAATCCCTCTCCCCCCTCCTCTGTATGTTCTTTCCATGCGCTCTTCCCTCCATCCCTATTCTCTGCGTCTCTAAGTTTCACCTGCTCAGCCAGCAGCTGGGGATTTGCAAATAAATAAATAAAAATAAAAAAAATGGACAAAAAAGCCCCCAACTATTTTCTGTAAAATCGACATGGGCAGGACCACCAGTGCTGGACCTAGGGGGGCTGCCGCGCCCCCCGGCTTGAAGCGGTTTCCATCCTATCCAGGGTTTACAGTTTGGCTCAGTGGCTCTCTGCCTCCTCACTGTACAAATTGTTCCAGCGCCCCTGGGCGGCACAGGGCCTGAAGAAAGGGGCATGCGGAGGTGTTGGGAACACATGGGCCCTGCAGCTGCCCCCCGCCATGCACCCCCCCCCCCAGCTCTACCTTCTCTAACCCCCAGACAACACACATCCCCCTCCCCTTTTCTGCTTAGGACTCCAGCCCCACTGAACAGTCCAGAAGGGAGATGGAATCTCTTACCTGAAGTGCCGTCCAAAAACCCAGAGGGCCGGGCTAGAAGGAAGAGCCCCAGAAACACACCGACCCATCGCATGGCAGAGGCGCAAAAGGAACGGGCGAGATCGGCGGCAACTTCACCAGAAGCTAAGTCCGGCCCACTCTCACCTGACTCCACGAAAGCGCAGTAAGCTGCTGGTGTAAACGGTGCATGGGAAGTTCCACCAGACGGTCAACAGAGCGGGCTAGAGATTAATTTCACAACTCTGGAACCGCTTTGCAGTGGGAGGAGAGTTTTCCGAGCCATGGTTTGCTTCCTGAGGCGGTCAAGATTTGAGCTTTACTAGAGGATTGTACAGGATTCAGGCACTCTCTAGTTCCTCCTTTGTCAGCCCCTTGCCCTAACACCCGGCCTGCCCTGGGTGCTCAGCTGAGCTCTCCCTAGCTGCACGGTGCAAAACCAGAACGATCCCATTACTCTCCCCTGCTGTGTCTCTCTCTCTCTCTCTCTCTCCCCTCAGGTCAGGCTGCTGCTGCCCCAGGGGAGCTCACTGGGGTCGGGGGTGTCTCTTTGCTGGGTCCCCGGGGCTGTTGCAGACCCTTCCTCCTGCTGGGGCTGGAGGCCCTGTTCAAGCTCCCCTTGGCGAGAAGCTCTCTGTGTTCACGGGAGCAGGACCAGCCCCGCAAACCGACCGCCCGGCTGTCCCAGAGGGGCCCGAGCCCAGCGCTCACCCCCAGCCCAGCCGCATCCAGCAGCTTCTCCCTGCGCCAAGGCACCGCAGCCCGTGGGGCATCTCCAGGGCAGCGGAGCTCCAGGTACTGCCGCTTCTCTGCCCAGGAGAGGGATGGGGAGAGGCTGCTGCTGACCCTGTGGGGCTGAGCTGAGCAGCAGCAGGTGCAGCCAGTCCCTGTGGGGATCCCCGATGGGTCCCTGGCTCCAGCTGCTGTTTGGGGGGCAGGGAAGGGGCCCTACAGCCAGGCAGGGGGCACAGCTGTATGCCTCATAGGTGCTGGGGCTGGTGCTGGTAGGGATGTATGGGGAGGTGGGGATTTCACAG
>NW_025111291.1:0-24316 GCF_015237465.2 Chelonia mydas | reverse complement strand
ACCCAGCCTGGGACAGGGGCAGCAGCTACCCCTGCAGCCTCACCAGCCGGAGCAAAAAGGAGAACAGGAGACGCAAAAGCGTGTGCGTCTCCTTTTAGGGTTGTGCCTCCAGCCCAAGAACCAAATGGATTATCCAGTGCTTCTCAAACTTTTGTCCTGGTGACCCCTTCCACACAGCAAGCCTCTGAGTGCAACCCCCCCACCCCCGTTATCAATTAAAAACCACATTAATATATTTAACACTGTTATAACGGTTGGAGGTGAAGCAGGGTTTGGGGGTGGAGGCTGACAGCTCATGACCCCCACATAATAACCTCACGACCCCCAGTTTGAGAACCCCTGGACTACACTGAGCATGCACAGACAGAGAGCCAGAGGGTTGAAAGGCCGCTGGGATGGACAAGACTTGTGGGGCTCTGAGAGACTGTCCCCCCCACCACCCCGCAGCAGTGTGAATTCAGCTCCAACCAGGGGCAGGAATCTGAAATCAGTTAAACAGCAGAGACTTCATGCAGGCAGAGGTCCGGCTTGCCGGGCAGGGACAGCTCCTTCCCTTCCAGGACGTGGTGATCAGCAAAACTCAAGCACCAGAAACCTGGGAATTAGAGGCGAGGGACAGAGGGCCCCCCGCCTCCCCAGCGCGGAGAGGGGGAGGGAGTCCCTTAGGGGGAGCGACCCTCGAGTCGGGTTCAGGCGGGGGGGGAGGGTTCGGGGGGATGCCAGCCCCTGCCCCCCCGTGTCCCGGCGTTCCCCCCATGAGCCCGGCGCGGGTTGCACGTTTCTCACCGGCTCAGCAGCGACCATCCACACCCGGAGCCTGCCCAGCCTCAGCGGCCTCCGCCCGGCTGCGCTTTAAACCTCGTGGTGACTCCGCCCCACGACCCGCCCATTTTTGGCGCTCTTGGCCAATGGAGAGAGAGAGAGAGAGAGAGAGAGAGAGAGAGGAGCCTTATTAGCATAAATGCAAGGAGGATCGTTGGTTGACATTTTGACATGATGTCAAGTGAACTGTGGTTAGCTTGGCACCTTTGGAAACCGCAGACTGCAAAGACTCTTATCCAACTGGTGTTACATATGGTGTTTCCCAGAATCAGCCCGACCAATGGCACAAAAAACAAAAGCTTGAGACGAACCTCTGTCCCCTCCCCCTCCCCCTTCCCGGGCTGGGGGGGGCCTCCATCCCCCCTCCCTCTCCCTCCTCCTCCCCCTCCCCGGGCTGGGGGGGGCCTCCGTCCCCCCTCCCTCTCCCTCTCCCTCTGCCTCCCCGGGCTGGGGGGGGCCTCCTTCCCCCGTCCTCTCTCTCCCCCTCCTCCTCTCTGGGCTGGGGGGCCCTCCATCCCCTCTCCCTCCCCCTCCCCCTCTCCGGCCTTGGGTGGGGGCTCCGTCCCCCCTCCCTCTCCCTCCCCTTCCCCAGGCTGGGGGGGGCCTCCCTCCCCCGCCCCGGGCTGGGGGCGGTCTCCGTCCCCCCTTCCCCTCCCTCACCCTCCCCGGGCTGGGGGGGGGGCCTCCGTCCCCCCTCCCTCTCCCTCCCCCTCCCCGGGCTGGGGGGGGGGGCCTCTGTCCCCTCTCCCTCCCCCTCCCCGGGCTGGGGGGAGCCTCCATCCCCCCTCCCCCTCCCCAGCTGGGGTCCTCCGTCCCCTCTCCCTCCCCCTTCCCCTCTCCGGTCTGAGGCGGGGGCTCCGTCCCCCCTCCCTCCCCCTCCCCGGGCTTGGGGGGGCCTCCGTCCCCTCTATCTCCCCCTCCCCCTCCCTGGGCTCAGGGGGGTCCTCCGTCCCCCCTTCCTCTCCCTCCCCCTCCCCGAGCTTGCAGGGGGGCCTCCGTCCCCTCTCCCTCCCCCTCCCCGTCTCCGGCCTGGGGTGGGGGCTCCGTTCCCTCTCCCTTCCCCTCCCCCTCTCCGGGCTGGGGGGGGGCTCCGTCCACTCTCCCTCCCCCTCCCCCTCCCCGGGCTGGTGGGGTGGCTCTGTTCCCTCTCCCTCCCCCTCCCCCTCCCTCTCTCCAGGCTGGGGGGGGCACCGTCTGTCACGGAGTGTGGGGGAGTCCAGGCCCTGCACCCCTCTTCCTGGGATTCACTGAGACTCTCAGCCAGCCAGTAAAACAGAAGGTTTATTGGACAACAGGAACACAGTCCAAAACAGAGCTTGTGGGGACACCCAGGACCCCTCAGTCAAGTCCTTCTGGGGGAGCAGAGTCCTGGGGTTCCCTGCGTTCCTCCACCCAGCCCCAAACTGAAACTAAACCCCCCCCAGCAGGCTCCCTTAGGCAGCCTGTCTTCACATTCCTGGGCAGAGGTGTCACCTCCCCCTCCCCCTCCTGGCTCAGGTGACAGGCTCTCAGGTCTCCCATCCCCAGGGCACATTCCCAGGTCAACACTCCCCTCTCCCTGCTGCCTCACATTCTCACAGTAACACCCATTGTTTCATGTTCTCTGTGTATATAAAATCTCCCCACTGTATTTTCCACTGCATGCATCTGATGAATTGAGCTGTAGCTCACGAAAGCTTACGCTCAAATAAATTTGTTTGTCTCTAAGGTGCCACAAGTCCTCCTTTTCTTTTTGCGGATACAGACTAACACGGCTGCTATTCTGAAACCTGTCATTAATTTCATTTGGTGACAATTAGTTCTTGTGTTATGAGATGGAGTAAATAACACTTCCTTATTTACTTTCTCCACACGTGTCATGATTTTATACACCTCTATCTTATCCCCCATTAGTTGTCTCTTTTCCAAGCTGAAAAGTCCCAGTCTTATTAATCTCTCCTCACATGGAAGCTGTTCCATACCCCTAATCATTTTTGTTGCCCTTTTCTGAACCTTTTCCAATTCCAATATATCTTTTTGGAGATGGGGCAACCACATCTGCACGCAGTATTCAAGATGTGGGCGTACCATGGATTTCTATAGAGGCTGTGGTCTCAACACCCCAGTAACCTAACCAGTGTCAAGTTGGTTTTAGGTTTCCCAGCACAGGAGAGGTTTTGAGGGGCGATTTGAAAGAGAGCAATGCGAAGGCTTTGCAAATGTTGACGGGGAGCTCCTCCTAGGGGTGATAGCGAATGAGAGAGGCCAGGTAGGGTGTGGATTGTGAAGACAAGGTTATACATCGATCTACGGCACTTCGGTCCCCCCCCACCCCATCACTGTAGTACGGGAGCATCTCACAATCTTTGGATGGATTTATCTTCCCAATGTCCCTGTGTATCTAACCTGAATTCTCCCCTTAGGAAAAACTCCACCTGATCCGGCTGGAGAACAGCCAGACGTTCCACCTCCAAACTGCACCATAGAACATCTGTACCCTCTCATGTTCACCCCACCCATGTCCTCGCCCTCACGTCCTGCTTCAACAGCGGGTGGCAGGGCCTGCTGCCCCCTGAGAGCGTGAGGAACCCCGGGGGGGCCAGTACCGCTGTCCGGCCCCACGGCCAGCCGAGGATACTAGTTGGTGGCTCCTCCCTGGAGCCATAAGCAGGGGTGTGTACCTGGCACAGCTCCCCAGCTCCCGCGGTGCCTCTCCCTTTTGTGGAGACAGAGACCCAGGCACACGGCATTTTTGTTGCAGCCCCTCTTCCAGCTCCTCTAGAACCTCTCTGCATTTCTCCCTGTACCTCCTGAGCTGCACACATGCCCTGGCCGCCCCACAAAGCCATAAGATCCCCTCCTCAACCACCTCCTGGTGCTGGCCCGACGGCCATCTGTCACTCCAGGAGCAGAAAGCTGGATGGGGTTTGCCCTGCGACTGTGGGGCCTATTTCCGGTCCCTTGTCTGCTCCTGTCTCCGGGCAGAGTTCCTCTGGGCAGTGCCCACTGACTCCTGGACGCCTTGGAGGAGCGGTGGGGGCTGTCGGGGGTTCTCTGCTCGGCGTCCCCCTCCGGATCCCTGATTTTCCACCTGAGACCAGGCTCCCGTTCCTGTTTTCTCCTTTGTTGTCCCCCACCATCAACTGGAGCCTGGACTTACTGGTTCCTCCCCCTTTGTCAAGGGACAGGGCCTTTAGTTTTGGGCAGGCCCAGCCTGGCCTGTACTAATACTTCCCATAGCACAAGAACCCACAGAGAGTGACTCCCCCTGGCATCGGCTCCCTTTACCCTGCCCAGGAGAGCGAGGGGCAGCTCTTCTGTGCTGCCTTTTCTCGGCCCCCCTAAAAGGGGACGGACCCCATAGGGAAGGAGTTGAATTCCCCAGAGGTTTCATACTTTGATTCCCCCGGGGTGGCCATAGTTTTGTACCACCAGGCAGAAGCAAACCCCCATCGTTTGCTCCTCTCCCCCCTCCCTCATGGACTTGGAGTTGCCCCCTCCCCAAAATCTGAAATGGCGCCCCTGGATCCTCCCCACCACACCGAGCCTCTCCCTCACGGCCTTGAACATGCCCCTCCCCATTAGCCTCTCCCTCCTCCCCCCTCCATTCGGCCTTTCTGTTCATCATGCAGACCACCAGTTTCCCGCCTTTTCAGGCTGGCGATCCCCCCTGCACAATAAAAAATGCCCCAACCCCCTGAGGTTTCCTGTCCAAGTCAGAGTAAACCTTGTGTCAGTGCTAACGACGCCAGGAGCCTGCACCCCGGCTACAGCGACGACATCGGATCTCGCCAACGCCCCAGGGTTTGGCCACCCCAGTTTCACCCTGGAAATTGTCTTTTCTTCGCCTAAGATTGTAATAAAATTTGCAACACCTCACGCCCCCACCCCTTCCCTCCCCTCTAGACTCCACCCATGCGGGAGGGGGGAGAGGGGGCAGGTGTCCTGTCAAAAAACTGCTCCCTGACAGAATTTGCTGCTTAGATTGTCCTGAGCATGCTCGGTAACATCTGCTGAAGCCGCAGTCCTCAGCCTGCCCTTACTTGGAATCATATTCTGCTGCCTGCTTTTTACAGGGGCTACAAGGGGGCAAAGGGCAGTGGGGCTCGATCCGGTTTTATAGTGGGGGGTGCTGAAAGCCAGCTCATGCAACTGTGTGTTCAACAGCGATGTGGAAAGGTGCAATTCCCGTTCCCACCGCATGGGTGGAGCACAGCTCCGGGATTCGAAATAACGCCAGCTTCCTTCTCACAGCCCCAGCTTTCACAGAGAAAGCTGGGGGCAGGGATTTCCCCCCCCCCGAATTTCCCCAGCACCTCCCCTCCCCCCAGTTTTGTGAACTAGTTACCTGCAGCGTTGCCACTTTAGTGATTGTTTGGAAATTTGAATTGAAATTGAAACATTAATACCCACTTTAAAAGCATATAGAGTGTATGATAAAATACGTGTATCTGAAAAAATATAATAGATTTGGAAAGTATGAACATAGACTAGCTTCCTTATACAGCTGTTGTTTTTGGTGGCAATGTCAGCGCATTCATTTCAGTGATGTTGGCCAACGTAGTAATTTCAAATGATGATTTGTAAGCAAAGTCTAAATGAGCTCTCCCTGAGAGCTAGTGATGAGCTGGGGACTGGGGGGAAAGGCTTCAGGACCAGATTGTATTTACATTCACACCTAATCTACCTCGGTATCCAGCAAACAGAGCTGTGTTGCCCAAGTGATAGATTTTGGCTGGGGCTGGGTTACAAATCACTTGACTGGGGGGGGGAAGGGGGGATGAAAGGTTGTTGTTCTTATTGTATGAGTAAAGGGCAGCAGAACTGTACTTAGCCTGCGCTGACTGAGGGCATCAAGAGAGAGGGTGGGGACCTGTCCCTCTCCACTGTTTAAAGACAGAGCTGATTAGGCTCCATAGAGAGTCTTTTGTTCTGTTCAGTGACCCCTGCAGCTGAAATGTCTGAGAATCCGGTCTAAGTGCTCAGACCTGCTGTGGGAAGACACGGCCCAGCCTGCACTAGCAGCGAGGTTCCCCCACTGAGAGCTGGGTGGAACCGCGAGAGACCAGCTCGCAGAGGTCACAGTGGCAGGTGGCAGCAGAAGGTGACAGCGCAGGGCTATCAGGGCAGAGCAACAGAGTGAACGGTGGCCTGACAAACAACAGCAGCCAGAGCACTGGACTATGTTTTAGTGACTTTTCTCCAGAAGCTAGATTTGTGACTGGGAAACTTACATAAATATAGGTTCCCTAGTAGGCCAAGATTTTTAAAATGCGTTATTTGCCAACGTCATTATCTCACATCATCGCTATCTCAAGAGGTCATTATCTTGGGGAGTTTCTGTACTAAACTTTTTTTTTTATTATAATTATTTTTTATGTAAGAATGGCTATATTGGGTCAGATCAGTGGTCCATCTATCCCAGTGTCCTGTCTTCCGACAATGACTATTCCAGGTGCTTCAGAGGGAATGAACAGAACAGGGAATCATCGATTGATCCGTCCCCTGTCGTCCACTCCCAGCTTCTGGCGAACAAAGGCTAGGGACACTCAGATCATGATGTTGCATCCCTGCCCATCCTGGCTAATAGCCATTGATGGACCTATCCTCCATGAACTGATCAAATTCTTTTTTGAACCCTGTTATAATTTTGGCCTTCACAAGATCCCTGGCAAAAAAGTGACTGTGCGTTGTGTGATGAAATACTTCCTTTTGTTTGTTTTAAACGTACTGCCCGTTAATGTCATTGGGTGACCCTGGGTCTTGTGTTAAATGAAGGGGTAATAACACTTCTTTATTCATTTTCTCCACACCAGTCCAGATTTTATAAGACTCTATCGTATCCACGCTTAGTCGTCTCTTTTCCAAGCTGAAAAGGCCCAGTCTTCTCTCCTCATATGGAATCTGTTCCATATCCCTAATCATTTTTGTTCCCCTTCTCTGTACCTTTTCCAATTCCAATATTTCTTTTTTTAGATGGGGTGACCAGAACTACATGCAGTATTTGAGATGTGGGCATGTCATGGATTTATATAGTAGAAGTGGAGGAGCTTGGTTTGCCGGACGGATCAGCTACGCCAATACTGACAACCGACATGAAAAGGCTGCCTCTGGACTGCGTCGACATGCAGAAAGCCTTCTAAGCCAGTCACTGTCAAAGCCAATTTTAGAAGAACTTAAGGAGGCTGTTAAGAATGCTGGAGACACAACTCAGTTTATGTGAACCAACATGGCTGTGGCATCATACTTCCTATTTAAGCACGAGATACCACACACTACAAACTAGAGGCCTATGTTAAGTGCATTGTCACTTGTTAATCTTGAAGTTGGACACTGGTTCTGAACAAGACTGGCAAATGCTCACTCTCTTTCTGCAAAAAGCTCAGCTGACTCTCTAGAAGCATGCGGTGCAACAGGAAAAGACTCAGGAGTTGAAAAAGTGAAGAATTCTCTCACCATATTCAAAATATGTGCATACATGGCCGGTGAATGCACCAATGCAAATAGGCATCTAGTATTAAGTCATTGCGTATGTTATCTTGATGTCTCTGGTAGGCCAGTAGATGCATTCTAGATGTTCAGGTTATAGAAGACACATCAGCTGCATCTGTGACATTTTAGAAGAGTTAAATGCTTGTCAATTGAACCCCAAAGAGATGGCTGCTTATGCATTTGATGGAGCTACAAACTTCTCTGCAAGACATAGTGGAGTACAAGCTCTGCTCAGAGAAAAGTGTCACCCTAATCTCTCCTATACACACTGTAGAGGCCATCTACGCCAACTAGCGCTAGTACAAGCTGCAGAATCTCCAAGACATTAAAAAGCCACAAATTTCATGGCTTTTTTATACTCTTTTTTCAGCAAGAGTCCAAAAGGATTGAACATTTTGGAAACAAATAGAAGATACCCTGGGATTGAAGTTCAAATGAGTCCAACCTGGGAAAACCTGCTGGCTTTCTCATGAGTGATTCTTGGCAGTTGTCTTAAAATTACTGCAACCGTTATGACTGGCTTTGGAAAGCATCCACCAAGAGAGGTCAGATCTAAGTAGTGAGGCTGGGGGACTACTTTTGTTACTGAGGGTATGTCTACACTATGAAATTAGGTCGCTTTTATAGAAGTCGATTTTTCAGAACCAACTTTATTTCGTCGATTGTGTGTCCCCCCACTAAGCGCATTACATCGGGGAGCGCGTCCACAGTACAGTGGCGAGCATCAATTCTCGGAGCGGTGCACTGTGGGTAGCTATCCCACAGTCCCCAGAGTCTCCACTGCCCATTGGAATTCTGGGTTAAGCTCCCAATGCCTGATGGGGCAAAAACATTGTCACGGGTGGTTTTGGGTACATATCGTCAGTGTCCCCTCCCTTCCTCCCTCCCTCCATGAAAGCAACGGCAGACAATCGTTTCGTGCCTTTTTTCCTGGATGACCCGTGCAGACGCCACAGTACTGCAAGCGTGGAGCCCGTTCAGCTCACCGCTGCAGTTGTGAGCATTGTAAACACCTCACGCATTATTCTCCAGTATGTGCAGAACCTGCAAAAGCAGGCGAGGAGGCGACGGCAGCGCGGTGACGAGAGCGATGAGGACATGGACACGCACTTCTGTCAAAGCACGGACCCTGGCAATTTGGACATCATGATGGCAATGGGACAGGTTCATTCCGTGGAACGCCGATTCTGGGATGATTCCCAGTGGCTGCGAAACTTTCTCATGCGTAAGGGCACTTTCATGGAACTTTGTGATTTGCTTTCCCCTGCCCTGAAGCACAAGAATACCAAGATGAGAGCAGCCCTCACAGTTGAGAAGCGAGTGGCGATAGCCCTGTGGAAGCTTGCAACGCCTGACTGCTACCTGTCAGTTGGGAATTAATTTGGAGTGGGCAAATCAACTTTGGGGGCTGCTGGATCCAAGTAGCCAACGCAATCACTGAGCTGCTGCTATCAAGGGTAGCGACTCTGGGAAATGTGCAGGTCATAGTGGATGGCTTTGCTGCAATGGGGTTCCCCAACTGTGGTGGGGCGGGAGGACTGCATGAGCTCGGAAAACATGTCATCACGAGTGCGGATTTTTTGCCTTCTAATCTGGGATAGCCTCTGGGATGGAGATGATAGGGGGAGCGTAGAAACAGTTGCACCTGTGGGAGGAAAAAAAGGGAGAGCAGAATTAAAAAAAGATACATTTTAGAGAACAAAGGGGAGACTCTTTCAGAGTGAATCAAGCAATTCAAACCACACAGCACATGTTGTTTCCATACAAGGTCACGTTTTGCCTTTTATATTGAGTGCCTGCTGGTTTGGTGTGAGACATCACACGCAGCTGGGCACCAGAATTTGGCTTGCAGGTAGCCATGGTAATCCCAAGGGGCACACGGAGTTCGGCTACTTCCGCCTTCCTAACATGTGGGAATGCTTTCGAACTGCGGTGCCCTCCTGTCCCACACCAAGCAATGCCTGGTGGGTTGGCCATTTAAAAGGAGAGGCTGCAGTTTTCAGGTGGATGTGCAACACAACACACCCCGCCCCAACCCAATTCTCTGGGATGATCGCTTCACCCCTCGCCCCACCATGTGGCTATCATCAGCCACACGCAAACAGCTCAGCAAGAACGGGCACCTCTGAATGTCCCCTTAAACAAATTCCCCTATTTCAACCAGGTGACCATGAATGATATCGCTCTCCTGAGGCTAACACAGAGAGATAAACGACGAATGTTGCTTGAATGCGCCCAAAACCCAGGAGCATTCGCTGCCATGCTCTGTGCTGCAATGATTCCAGACAACTTGCTACTGGCTTGGCGTGGTAAAGTGTCCTACCATGGAGCACGGAATAAGGCTGCCCCACCCAGAAAGCTTCTGCAAAGGCTTTCAAAGTAGCTCCAGCAGAGCTTCATTGAGATATCCCTGGAGGATTCCCGCTCCGTCCCCGGACACATGAACAGACTTTTCCAGTAGCTGTACTGGCCGTGAATCCATCCCAAGTCTTCAGGGCAAATGAATCACTAAACACACTTGCTTTTAAACCCTTACTGTATTTACAAAGGTACGCTCACCAGAAGTGCCTTCTCCGGCTTCATGGGTCAGGAGCCCGCCTTGGGAGGTTGTGGAGGGTATTGGCTCCAGAGTGATGAACAGTTCCTGGCAGCCGGGGCGAACGGATTCACCACTTGCTTGCACTCTCCTCCTCCTCCTCCTCCTCCTCTCTTCCTCCTCCTCAAAATCCTCCTCCCTGTTCTGTGAGACTCCCCCCTTGCAGGTGTCCACAGACAGAGGTGGGGTAGTGGTAGGGTCCCCCCGTAGAAGTGCATGTAGCTCATCACAGTAGCGGCATGTCTGGGGCTCTGACCAGGAGCATCCGTTTGCCTCCTTTGTTTTTTGGCAGGCTTGCCTGAGTGCCTTAATTTTCACGTGGCACTGCTGTGCCTCCCTGGAGTAGCCTCTGTCCATCATGCCCCGGGAGATTTTCGCATGCATGTTGGTGATCCGTTTTTTTAAACCGAGTTCTGCCTGCACAGATTCTTCTCCCCATACAGCGATCAGATCCAGTACCTCCCGTTTGGTCCATGCTGGAGCTGTTTTTTGATTCTGGGACTGCATGGTCTGCTGTGCTGATGAGCTCTGCATGGTCTGCTGTGCTGATGAGCTCGCCATGCTGGCCAAACAGGAAATAAAATTCAGAAGTTCCCAGGGCTTTTCCTGTCTACCTGGCTAGTGCATCTGAGTTGAAAGTCCTGTCCAGAGCCGTCACAATGGAGCATTCTGGGATAGCTCCCAGAGGCCGATACCATCCAATTGCATCTACACTACCCCAAATTCGAACCAGTGAGGTCAATTTTACTGCTACTCCCTTCGCCAGGGAGGAGTACAGAAATTGATTTTAAGAGCCCTTTAAGTCAACAAAACAGGGTTGGTTGTGTGGACGGATTGAGTTTTAATGCTACCTAACACGGCTAAATTCGACCTAATTGCGTACGGTAGAGGAGGCCTAAGTTCAGAGAAGACTCTCGACATTCTCTCTCTTGTAAGTCTACTGTTGAAACCACTTGGGTCATTAAACAATGTCATCCAGGCATCCGCTACAACAGGAGTAGATCTCTGTCCAGCACTAGAAGCTATCCTTGGATCAATCAATCAGAGAGATCCATTGAAAATCTGGAAGCAAAGACTTCAGTCCAGAAGCTGACTAATGAAGGTACTTATATTGACTCCATAAGTGAAGAGGACAAGAAGTGTTTGTTAAGCCAGGTGAAAAAGTACAGACTTGATTCTTACAAATTTACAGTGGAGATTTCTGGATTCTACTCAACCTCCACGTAGCTTTTACAGATGCCTGTCTTATAAAACATCGACAGTTGAGTGGAGTGAGGCACTCCCAGCAATGGGGCTGCCGTGTGCTCAGGACAGAAGAGAGAATTTTGAACACAGAGTGGAATATCATACCATGAACGAACAAAGATTTAACTTCAACTTCTTCATCATCACTAGTGGTTCGACCCGATCTTTGTGCTCTGTTTCCTAGGATGAAAGAAGTAGGAATTCATCTCTTGCTAATCTCAGTCACAACAGCTACAGCTGAGTGTTCTTTTTTCTCATTGAATAGAATTTTGTGTTCTGAAAGAAGTCACCTTCTGCCCGATCATGTCGCATATAATGAAGGACTGGAAGGAACGGACACACCAGAAGACACCAAAGAGTGCCAAATTACCACAAGAAACTAAGACGGATGTAGATGTAGGCTTGAATAGCCAACTTTAATTTTTGTGATGATTTTAAAACATGAGTTAAATCTAATACAATGGCCACAAAACATTTTTCAGTTTTTATAATGGTGCCATACAGCCCATCTTTGCCCTCACTGTGTCAGCCCTCATCGGCCCTCATGCCCCACCCCCCCAGAATATTCCAACACCCCCCATAATTTCAGTTCCTGGGAAAAACACTAGCAAGTCCCTTTTTACCTGTGTGTTCCCAGGGCTGAGCGGATCTCACTGTCTGTGTTCTGCGGAGAGATGAGGCCCTGTCTCTGGTTCTGTGCTGGGGGAGACCTGGACAGTCTGGCTCAGCAGGAGGGAATTAAGGGGTGCCCTTGCTGCCAGAACACTAGGCTCAGTGGTATGTCAGCGTGTCAAGTGACCGTCCCCAGGGGGTCCCGAACAGAAAACCTCTTACACAGTCTGAACTGTTTATATTTTTAATGATTATTTCTGACGTTTGCCTTGAGTCTGGCACTGATAGCAAGGTTCTCAATGAGGACAGTCAATGTATCTTGGCTCTCTGCTCCAGTGGTTTTTGTTGGTTTTCTTCAGTTGTTTGGACAAGAGATTTGCATATTCTGCTGCTTCCTCCTCTTCCTTCTGAGTGCGTTGCTTTTCGAGAGCAAGAAGTCTGAGTCTCTCGGGCAGCCCTTGGGGAATTAGCAATGTTTGGTTCTTAGGAGCCTTGGTCCAGAGTTTCTTGCCTTCCTTTCGCAGGGGTTTGCTCAGTATATATTGACCGACATCATCTGTTTTGGAACGGTAGAACAGCTGGCGGATTCTGCCAGCCCTCTTGGGACCAAGTCGAGGAGGCCCCAGGAATCCCCCACGTCTGAATCTCCTCCTCCTCCTCCCATGCCCCCATCTCCTCGACCTCCATCTCCTCCTCCTCCCTTCCCCCCATCTCCTCCACATCGCTGCTGTTGGGGTCCTCCTGGAGCTGGGGCTTCGCTGGGGCACTGGCCCCTTGACCCCCAGCAGCACCTCCCCTTAGCACCGCAGCAGGTGCAATCCAAAGGCAGAGCACGGCCAGGGGAGAAGGCAGAGCGCACAGAGACTTGTGCTGCTCGCACGGGCAGGAGCAGGGAGGCGAAAATCTCCCCCCAGTGACGCTGGGCCTGGCTCTGCTGCCATGAGGATGCCCCCTGGGCTGCGTTGCCTGGGCAGGGGGAGAAGCTGATGGCTCCATCTGCCGCCGGAGTGCCAAAGCAGCCCGAGCCTAGACCAACAGAGCCCGGCTCGCACAGGATCGGGGGCTCTTGAAGCGGGCTAAAAGCGAGTCCCGCCAGGAGCCCGGCTTCGGCTGAAGCCCGCTGGGCTGCTCTCGCAGCTGGCTCTGTCGGGTCAACGATCCCAGGGCGATCGGCGGGGTCTGTAACGTCGCCTCCAGCTCCCTAGGAGCCGCTCCCACGATCAAATCAGCCCCACTCGCTAAGAGCAATTTAAAATCAGCTTTTCCATTAATACTTCAGTCACTTTCTAGGGGAAAGTGCGCGCTCCCTGGTTGACAGAACCATTCAAACATCTTCACGTCCTACTAAAGCATTTACAACAAGCCGGGCTCGGCTCCCTAGCAGCACCGAGCACCGCCTGCAGTAGCAGCCCTAGCCTCGTGGGCCGCTCCACCACTGTGACGACGGGCTCAGTGCCAGCACGGGCCGCGGCCCCTTCTGCTAGGGAGGGACTAACTCCACCAGGAGCCAGGCCAGGCTAGAAGGTGAATGATGCCAGGCAGCTCTGCATCCCTGGGGGAGCGACAGGGTCCCATAATAACAATAGGGGTCAGGAGCCTAAATACCTTGTTGATCTGGGCCTGGAAGAGAGGAGACCAGGAGGAGCTTAGAGAGTGGAGTGTGTGAGGCTGATGAGAGATGGGGACAGGTGTGACACTTGTACCGGGACCCGGAGCTCAAAACGTCTGTAACTGGGGTGGAATGGAAGGGGTGGGGTTCCAGCAAACATGATGTACCCCAGATTTCTATAGACAGGCATGTAGAGTGCATGTGTGTCAGCAGAAGGCGAGGGGGTGGGAGGGATAGGTCAGTGGTTTGAGCATTGGCCTGCTAAACCCAGAGTTGTGAGTTCAATCCTTGAGGGGGCCATTTACAGATCTGGGGCAAAAACTGGGGATTGGTCCTGCTTTGAGCAGGGGGTTGGACTAGATGAGGTCCCTTCCAACCTTGATATTCTATGTGACCTGATTTCATATTCTTGCAACTGCATCCATGTTTTCTTTAACTGTGGCCTCATAGCAGGTAGGAATTTCCTCCTGTCACGGAGTCCCTGGGCGATACTCTGGAACTGCTCCCCATGAAGCCAGTCAGGACTCTGGGGCAATCGCCTTTCTGTGAGCAGCCTGTCTTCAGGACACACAGCTCACACAGCTTCCACCTTCCTGGGTCTGACCTCGGAGCATTCAGCATCCTCTGCCCCTCCGTGCGCTTCCCCCAGCGAGTCCGCTCAGGCAGGGCTCCTGGGGAAGTCAGAGGGTCCTGCACCCCAACTTCGCAGTCAGACTTGACTCTCAGCCAGCCAGTAAAACAGAGGTTTATTAGATGACAGGAACATGGTCTAAAACAGAGCTTGCAGGTGCAGAGAACAGGACCCCTCAGCTGGGTCCATTTTGGGGGGGGGGGCAGTGAGCCAGACAACCACGTCTGCCCTTCACTCCATGTCCCAGCCAGCCCCAAACTGAAACTCCCTCCAGCCCCTCCTCCTCTGGGCTTTGTTCCTTTCCCGGGCCAGGAGGCCACCTGATTCCTTTGTTCTCCAACCCTTTAGCTCTCACCTTGCAGGGGGGAAGGGCTCAAGCCATCAGTTGCCAGGAAACAGGGTGTCGGCCATTCTCTGTGTCCAGACCCCTGTACACACCTGCCCTCTAGGGCTCTGCAATGATCATACACCCTTCTCCCACCCCCTAGATACTTAAGAACTGCATAGGGGAAACTGAGGCACCCCCACAATATTCGGAGGAAACATTAAGAACAGTCCCACTTCGTCACACCTCCCTACTGAGAGCAAGTGTAAGTTGGATCTTGCTGGGTAAAGCCAGTTTTTGGCCCCACCCTCCCACACTCCTGCTGCCTAAAGGAAGAACCAGTCTTGCTGCTCCCAGAGCATGAACAAATTCTGAAAAGTGCTCCCAAGGCAAGTTCCTTCCTGACCCTCGTTAGGTTGGATTGTGCCCTGAAGCATGAGGGTTTACAGCCCTTCCCAAATTTTTTAGTGATTACTAAAACAACCTTTAGTATCTAACTCTGGATACTCACCTCATCCAAATAAAATTATTCTGGGAATCTTGCCAAGTCCTTGGCCTCAACAACATCCTGGGGCAATGAGTTCTGCAGGCTAATTATGCATTATGTAGCAGAGCATTTCCTTTTATAGCATCATCTGCTTTTCATCTAATCCTTTATTCTACACTGATTTTTAAAACCCTGATCCACGGTTTGTTCCTTTCCTGCACAGCTGTGTTCATGGCACACGCTTATGGACCCAGCTACCTTCTTCCTCCAGTCTCACCCACCTCAAAGGGAATGATTCCTACCATCAATCCCGCATGGGGCTAACAGTGCCACTCTCGCATAAGGGGAAGGGACTGGCTTTGTGTTCTGGATTTGTACAGCACCTAGCACAACCCTGGTTCAGGCATGGGGCTCCTAAGAGCTGAAGTAATACAAAATCATCATCATAATAATAAATAAGGGGTGTCAACATTCCTCCCCCACTCTGAACTCTAGGGTACAGATGTGGGGACCTGCATGAAAACCTCCTAAGCTTACTTTTACCAGCTTAGGTTAAAACTTCCCCAAGGTACAAATTAATTTTATCCTTTGTCCTTGGAATATCCACTGCCACCACCAAACTCTAACTGGGTTTACTGGGAAACATAGTTTGGACACGTCTTTCCCCCCAAAATCCTCCCAACCCTTGCACCCCACTTCCTGGGAAAGGTTTGGTAAATATCCTCACCAATTTGCATAGGTGACCACAGACCCAAACCCTTGGATCTGAGAACAATGAAAAAGCATTCAGTTTTCTTACAAGAAGACTTTTAATAGAAATACAAGTAAATAGAAGTAAAGGAATCACCTCTGTAAAATCAGGATGGTAGATACCTTACAGGGTAATTAGATTCAAAACATAGAGAATCCCTCTAGGCAAAACCTTAAGTTACAAAAAAGACACACAGACAGGAACAGTCATTCTATTCAGCACAGTTCTTTTCTCAGCCATTTAAAGAAATCATAATCTAACACATACCTAGCTAGATTACTTACTAAAAGTTCTAAGACTCCATTCCTGTTCTATCCCCGGCAAAAGCAGCATACCGACAGACACAGACCCTTTGTTTCTCTCCCTCCTCCCAGCTTTTGAAAGTATCTTGTCTCCTCATTGGTCATTTTGGTCAGGTGCCAGCGAGGTTACCTTTAGCTTCTTAACCCTTTACAGGTGAGAGGATTTTTCCTCTGGCCAGGAGGGATTTTAAAGGGGTTTACCCTTCCCTTTATATTTATGACAAGGGGGCAGAAAAGTCTGATCGGATTCTCCCCTAAGCAGATGGGAAATATCAGGCTTATTAATGTGCTAAAGAGACTGTGATGGCTACATTAAACAAATTTAAAAAAAAAACAAACTTTCAGAATGAACCTCTGGGTATTAAAAGGGAGGTGAATGACTTGGAAAAGTGCTGTGATTTTCACTCAGTGGCATGCAGTGGGCATGTGGTGCTGTGCCACAAGAACTGCATGCCCCAGACTGTTAGACACTAACTCCAGACACTGCTAGAACATGATTCACCGTTTATTTAAAAGGGGGGACTTGTTTCTCTCAGGAGGAGACGGGTTAAACAAGAAAGAGACTCAAAATCAGTGTCTGAAATTTAACCCTTTCCGGGCCTTGAAGGAGACGCAGTTGGGTCACTTATAAATGACTGAGTGTTATGGTAGCACCTAGAGCTCAGCTCTTGAGGTCAGGGCTGCATTGTACTGAGCGCTGCACAGAGACACAGTGAGAGACAGTCCCATCCCCCGCTCGAGATCAGGGGCCCCTTATGCCAGGCTGGGGAGCAGGTCCCCTTGCCTCCAAACCCCTCTGCAAATGAGTTGGCAGCATGTGGAGCTGATTGATCCTTTTTGTTTCTTGTTTCAATTCAGTTCCTCCGGTGGGCGGGGGGAGGGAAATGGACAATTCATGAAATGGAGTCAGACTGATCTTTGAAAACAGCGTGAGAAAACTCAAACTCTGTAACTGCCATTTCTGGGTGGGATCTGGGGTCCCTCTGACCTCAGGGCCAGGGGGCACAGGAGGAGGAGGGGAGGGTGGCGTGGCGTTGATAGCCATGTAAACAGAGTATTAGGGAAGGTTTCTGGCTGTAAGAACCATAGCACAAAATGTCCACTGGAAACCAAAGGACAGCACTTTGCTCATCACAGAGAGCAGGGTTCCTCTTGAAAGCCTCCTATCTCCACACCCAGAGAAGGGGCTGCATGCAGAGCAGACTCAGGAAAGGGGGTGGGGAGAACACGGGGGTGGGGGGGAGGAGAGAGATTGAAATTGAGGTGAGGAAAGGAAGGAGGGAGGACTGAGAAAAGGGGGAACAGGAGAAATACAGGAAGGGGACGGAGGAAGAGAAAGAATTGGGATAGACGCAGGAACTGGAGAAGGAAAGAGAGAGGAGAGGAGGGAGAAGAAGAAAAACCTGAAAGAATCAGGGAGGGAAAATAGGGAGCAGCCCCCAGCGACTGCGATAAAAAACCCCAGAGCTGGGAATGAACTCCGCATTCACGGCCCCTGGAATCAATGTGCACCTCTGAGAGGTGAAACACTGATGGGGGGTTGGGGGGTCAGATTGCACCCTTCAGCCTGGCCCCCCTCCATGCACCATGTAACCTAAACCAGCTCCCCACATCTGCCTGGAATCAGGGCCTCAGCCTGCAAACCCCAGCAGCCTCTCTCGCTCCCCCGTTCCCCGCACACTGCCCCCTAGGTCAAGTGGCTGCAACGCGGCTGTTAGCCCATCTTGGGTCTTTGTCCCAGCCCTGCAGCCAGCCAGCCACGGGCCCTGCATAATCCAGCAGGTTTTGGTCATTGCCTGACTGCTGCGTATGATCTGCATGCTCTGGTCCTCTTTGGCTCCTGGCAATCAGCAAGCAAGAAGTGGCCATGAGCCACGAGGCTCCTATCATGGCTCTAAATCACGGGCTTGACCCCCTGGGTCCTTTACTGCCGTGGCAGGTTGTTAGACACTGCAATGGCCCACGCTGTCTGTTCCCTGCTGCACACGTAGGAGGGGTGAACCAAAGGGCTCTGTCCCCTTGGTGCACTTTGTGCTAATCTGATCAGTGTCGTGACAAATGTCCCGCCACGCCGGTAAAGTTTCATTCATTTCAACAGCGCATGTAGTTAAGGCTCTTGGTGCCTTGTCCAATCCAAGATCAGGATGCTAATAGAGTATATGGCCCCGCCCCTATGTGTATTGCAGTCCCCTTGCGGCGGGCTTTTTTCGTGGGTTTTTCCTTGCACTAGCAATGGGGGAAGACATGATGTGTGTGAAGAGGGGAGTTCGGGCTCCCCCTCCTCAGCTAATGCACAGAGAGGGGGAGATGGAGCAGGACCTGACCTGCAAGGAGTGCTGCAGCCATGAAGTCCCTGGACGAGGTAAGCTGTGATCTTCCTACGTAGCAGTGGCTTGTGAAACTGACTCCCAACCCCCTGCTCTGCAAAGGGGGACATAGGCTTGGGTGGAGATCAGAGGTTATTTGGGAGACCCTGATATGGCAGCAGCCCTATTGTTGTTTTTACAGCCCCCAAAGGTGGGCTAAAGGGCCTCCCAGGACACATGAATGATGTACTATTATTTGCAGATTTAATAATTTTATTAAGATGATGCTGAAGTAAAAAGAAAACGGTACAGAATTTAAGCATAGAAGTTTCTGGTTATCAGGGAATAAGGTACAGATTATCAAGGGATGTGAAATTCAGTTTAGGAACAGATGGCGTAAGGAATACATAATCTGCAATCTCCCCGATTGGGGGTAAAAGTTTAACGGGTCAAAGTACAGACATTAAGATATGGGGGTATATTATTCATATAATGGCTATGTTTAGGTGTGGAGTATAATGAGTGGATACAATGATGAGGATGGATTTACCCTCATTTGGTGGGATTTATTGTTCAGTGATTTATGGCTCCCAGCAGAACAGAGTCCCATTGTGCTCGGTGCTGTATCTGTATGTAGTAAGAGACTGTCTCTGCCCTGAAGAGCTGTGCTAGGTGCTGTAGAGACACTTAGTTAGAACTGCACGGTCTCTACCCTGAAGCTGGTATGATCCGGTTTCACATGAGTCACCAGGAAAGGGATGAACAAAATACCTGAAAGGAGGATAGGTGTGTTACTGCCTCAGTTTCCATAGATACAGGTTTTTTAGGTCTACTTCTGAGTCCTCAGCTTGCCTAATCCCTATGGTATATCACAGCCCCAGTGCATGAAATGCAGCCACCTCTGGGTTGGGGCAGCTGGCAATAGCCTTGCAGCAAGGTGGCCCAGGGATTGCTTGCCAAGTACTGAAATATAACTGCCTCTGGGGTTGGGTGCAGCAGCTGGTTGACAGCCATATAGTAACAATGCGCAGCGATCGCTTGTCCAGTGCCGAAATGCAGCCATCTCTGGGGTGGGACTCATCAAATGTTTAAATGCATATCAACGTTTTTGCAAACATTTTTAGTTGCATTTTTTCACTTAGAACAAACTCAGGTTTTGGGTTAAAGGGGGTGGAGGCATGGAAGAGAGTATATAGTGAACAAAAGATTGATTTTAAAAGTGTCAGAACAATATTGTGAAACCAGGAAATTCCTATAGTCTTGACAATCTTTCACGAAAAACCCTTGCATTCCAAAAATAGTCACTTTTCTACAGACAATCCTTCCTTTGGAAAAGATTTTCAACCGTGTCTAGAAATCGCTCCCAGGTCAGTGTCTCTCTGAGTGTGGGGTGCACTCATTTGCCCTCCCCTTCCCCTGGGGATGTGTATGAAGCACTCGTTAGAGGGGTACAGAAGAGGTATAAATAAAGATGATTAGGTCTTTAGGAATACACATGTGGAGGGTGTGGGGGGAGAGAGACATGACTGATTGTATTGTCCTGAAGCAGTGCACAGCTTCCGAAGATTTGGTGAATGCTTCTCTGGGGGAAGCAGTGAAACTGACGACACAGAGTGCTGTCAGTTGCACAAGGATAAAATGGGGAAAGGTTGTGTGTGTTTAACCTCTTTCAATCAGTGGGCTCTTAAATGTTGCAAATAATCTCTAGCTCAACCAGAAGTTAGGGGCTTGAGGTGGGAGTCTCCCAAGCATGGTCTTCACTGCAAAAGTGTGTTTACACGGAGATAGCTAACTTGATGTAAAATCCTAGTGGAGACAAGGCACCGGTGGCTTTAACCTCAGTGTCACTTGTCCAGGTAAATTCCAGGCTGAGCGTATAGCATTCCTGGACTAGCTACACCAAGGTAAAAGACACCTCTCCCTCACCTCTACTAGTACTTTACATTGAGTTAGCCAGCTGAGTGTAAACACATACTTTCTGAGCTGGGAGGTTGATTTTTTTGTTTTTGTTTTGCTGCTTTTTGGTGGTGGTGGGGGGGGGGAGGGCACTGAAGCCATAATAGTGACATTCTCTAGCCTGTGTTATTTGTATTACTGTAGCACATAGGAGCCCCAGTCATGGATCAGGACCCGATTGTGCTAGGTGCTGTACAAAACAGTACAAAAGACAGTCCCTGCCCCAAAGAGTTGACAATCTAAGTATAAGACAAGAGACAGATGGAGACAGACAGACAGGGGAGTGGAAGGAAATAATGAGACTGTATTGGTCGGTATGATAGGCAGTGGTCTCAGCACCCCAGGAGACAGGCTGTTGAATTTTTGGTAGACACCAGGGCAAAGAAGAGCTTTGATTGGGGAATTGGAGATGGATAATGAGGTAGGTTTGCGAATGTTGAAGGGGCTCTCCTCCCCAGCATGTAGGGCATGTGGCAGAAAGCATGAAGGTGGTTGTCTGAAAATTTAACAAGTGGGTGTTGCTGGCAGCATGGACCGATTGGAGGTGAGAGTCAACACCTTGGTACAGTGAATGAGAGATGTCCGGTTGGGAGAGGACAGTACGTGAAGGGCCTTGAAAGTGAAGACAAGCAGCTTCTGTTTGACGCAATAGAGAAGGGTGAGCCAGTGGAGGGATGCATAGAGGGGTGACATGGTGAAAGCAGCGGGCTAGGAGAATGATCTTTGCAGCTTGCAGCAATATTCTGAATGGATCTGAGCTGGGGAAGAGGGAGAAGAGAAGCATATGGCGGTAACTGAGATGTGATGTGATCAGAGCCTCGATGGGAATTTTAGCTGTGTGGATGGAGAGGAAAGGCTGTATCTTAGAGATGTTATGCAGGAAAACTCCACAAGACTTAAGCACAGCCCTGGACATGAGGACCTAGAGCAGAGGTGGGCAAAGTACGGCCCGCGGGCCACATCCAGCCTGCGGGACTGTCCTGCCTGGCCCCTGAGCTCCCGGCAGGGGAGGTTAGCCCCAGGTCCCTCCCCGCTGTCCCCCCGCCCCTGCAGCCTCACCTCACTGCGCCGTCGGCGCTCTGGCCTTCTGCTCCTACCGGGCAGCGTGGCTGCAAGCTCCTGCTGCTCTGAGCAGCGTGGTAAGTGGGTGGGGGGGTTGGATAAGGGGCAGTCAGGGGACAGGGGGCAGTTGGATGGGGTGGAGGTTCTGGGGGGGGCGGTCAGGGGATGGGGAACAGAGGGGGTTGGATAGGTGTGGGAATCCCGGGGGGGAGCTGTCAGGGAGCAGGGGTGTGGACAGGGGTCGGGGCACTCAGGGGACAGGGGTTGGTTAGGGGATGGGGTCCCAGAGGGGGCGGTTAGGGATGGGGGTCAATCAGGGGGCAGGAAGTGGGAGGGGGTGGATAGGGGGTGGGGGCCAGGCTACTTGGGGAATCACAGCCTTCCCTACCCGGCCCTCCATGCCGTTTTGCAACCCCGATGTGGCCCTTGGGCCAAAAAGTTTGCCCACCCCTGACCTAGAGAGAGGTGTGAGTGGAAGATGACAGGTTATGGGCCTGAGTGACAGGCAGGATGCTGGTGTTGTCCACAGCGATGGAGAAAGGAGGTAACAGAGAGGGCTTGGACAGGAGGGGAGAGACAGAGAGCTCTGCTTTAGCCATGTTGGGCTTGAGCTGACAGCTAGGTAGGCACAAGGAGATGTCCCAGAGACAGGCTGAGGTGTTCATTTGGCCAGCAGGAGATGGGGCTGGTGCAGAGAGGCAAATGGGTGAGTTGTCAGCATGGAGAGGGGAGTTGAATTTGTGTTTACAGAGGAGACAACCCAGAGAGGAGGGGCAGAGGGAGAAGAGAACAGAAGAGGGAGGCTGGCCATAAACCATGTCACATTTACTGTTTTGTTGTTTTTTTTTTCTCAAGACCTCCCCCCTCCTTGTAACACACTGTTACACTGAAACAAACCAGTAAGGACCCTCCCCGCCCCATGTGTTTATATACTATTTGGTCAGCCCCAGGGGACCAAGGACAGAGCCCTTGGAAGGGCCCCGGAGAGCTGGCAGGAGGGGGAAGCAGCGATCGGAGGGGTCGGGGGTGGGGGGAGCAGGGGAGGGCAGAGGGAGGACAAGGTTTCAGGAGGAGCCGGGCAGGGCGGGCAGGCCAGGGAGGGCGAGGACTGAGCCCCGATCGGAGCTTTGCCCGGGGCCGGGCGGGACGCCGCTGGGCACCCGGCCAGCCCGGGAGAGAGGGGGAAGGTTTGTGGGGAGCGGAGCGGCGGGAGTCGAGGGGTTACATGGAGACGGGGCTGAGGGCGGGGATCGGCCGCTGTTGCGGTGACACCCGGGCACGGACGTTTCCGCTGCTCAGACCCACGTGGGAACGAAGCGGGCGCGGGGGTCACAGGGAAGCCGGTCGCTCTGCGGCTGCGAACTCACCCGGCGGGACCCGCTGCGAGCCCGCCCGGCTGCTGGGCCCTCAGCTCCTGCCCCGGCTGCGGCGCCGGGCGCTCTTCCCGCGGGTGAGACGCGCCGGGTCCCAGGGGTCCCTGCCCGGGGCGTGGGCGGGCGGGTGCTGCTGGCTGCTGGGCGGTGGCTCGCTCGCTGCGCGGCGGGGTTTGCGGGCCGGTTCCAGCCACGGCCGGGCTGGGGCGAGGGGGACCGCGGCCCGAATGGGGTCGGGCGGGGGCCTGAATGGGGAGGGGGAGGGGCTGGGGACTGTAGGGGGAGAGCCGGGCCGGAGGGGGAGGGGCCGTGGCCCCAATGGGGTGCGGGGCTCGGGCTCGGGGACCAAATGGGGAGGGGCCGGGGACCGGAGGGGGAGGGGCCGGAGCCCGAATGGGTGGCGGGGCTCGGGCTCGGGGCTGGGGACCGCATGGGGGGCGGGGCTCCGAAGGGGGGCGGGGCTTGGGCGGGGGCTGGGGACCGCATGGGGGGCGGGGCTCCGAAGGGGGGCGGGGCTTGGGCGGGGGCTGGGGACCGCATGGGGAGGGCAGCGGGGCGGCGGGGGCCGGTCCTTGGCCGAAGGGCGGGGATTCTGGGCCAAAGGGGGGTGATTCGGGGGGCGGGCCCGGGCCGAAGGGCGGGGGGTGGGGTTCGGGAGAGCCCCCCCGGAAGGGAAAGAAGGGGCTGGGCAGAGGAGCGCTGGACGCTGGTTCAAGTCCCGCCCTGCCAGGAGGGGGCTGGGACAGGGACAAGGCTGTTTCGAGCCCCATCCCCTCCCCTTCTGATATCCGACTCACACTTACTTCTAGGAGGATTGTGTGTGTGAGGAGGGTCTTCTCCCCCACCCCCTAGCTCGGTGCCTATCACGGGTGGGCGGGGCCTGTAGCAGATCAGGTCTGGGAGGCCCTGGGGGGCGGAGGGGCTGATGGGAGTTAAGGGGATTTAATCATCATGGCACCGCCTCTGGCAGGGGGTTGGGCTGCTGGGCAGGGAACAAGAAACCACAAATGGCCTCCCCCACCCCTGACCTGTCCTGCTTGGTCCGTCTCAGTTTCAGATCGGCTGGAGAGTCTGGAGCAGGGACGGGGAGCCAGGGCCAGGACCTCTGCCTCGGCTTTGCTGCTGCCAAATCGGACCCACTCAGACAGAGAGGAGCCGACCCCAGCCCAGCACCTGCAGCAGCGTTTGTGGCCCGAGTGTCGCTGAGAGAGACAATGGGGCCAGCAGCTGGGTTGCTGAGAGCGAAGAGCCGCTGCAGGAGTTGTGTGTTAATGGCAATGGACACCTGGAGACTGGAGGGAACCCAGGTAATGGGGCATCTCTGCCTGGGGGCAGGCTGGAGAGAGACACTGAGACTGCCTGGGGTGCTGGAAGGGGGCATGGCCCTCCCACTTCTTGTCACTGGCCCCGCCCCTCCCCCTCCTCTTCCCCCTGAGGTCACCCCACCCCACCTCTGGGTGGCAGCTGGAGTCCAGGCAGTTGCAGGGAGCCGTGGATGAACCTCCAGTTGCCTGGGGTGGGGGGCGGAGAGCAGCCCCTGGTCCGTATCCCTCCCCCCAGGCTCCCTGCCCAGAGCAGGGGGAGGGTCTGTAGTTCCCCACAGCGGTGGCCCAGCTCCTGCTCTGAGGCCCTGCTACCCAGTTAGAGCCGGATCTTGGTAACAGCTCCAGGGTAGCTCTAGGGAGCCATGGACCCTCCATCTGCCCTTGGTGGTGGGGGGCTCTGCCTGACCCTCCGGGCTCCTCTCCCAGAGCGTCTGACGGAAGGA
>NW_025111290.1:0-53571 GCF_015237465.2 Chelonia mydas | reverse complement strand
ATCCACCCCTCTGTCTCTCCATCTCCCCATCCACACCCTCTGTCATTCCGATCCCCATCCACCCCTCTGTCTCTCCATCTCCCCATCCACCCCTCTGTCTCTCCATCTCCCCATCCACCCCTCTCTATATCCATCCCCATCCACCCCTCTGTCTCTCCATCTCCCCATCCCACCCTCTGTCTATCCACCCCCATCCACCCCCCTGTCTATCCATCTCCCCATCCACCCCTCTCTATCCATCCCCATCCACCCCTCTGTCTCTCCATCTCCCCATCCACCCTCTGTCTCTCCATCTCCCCATCCACCCCTCTCTATCCATCCCCATCCACCCCTCTGTCTCTCCATCTCCCATCCACCCCTCTGTCTCTCCATCTCCCCATCCACCCTCTCTATCCATCCCCATCCACCCTCTGTCTCTCCATCCCCCATCCACCCCTCTGTCTCTCCATCTCCCATCCACCTCTCTATCCATCCCCATCCACCCTCTGTCTCTCCATCTCCCCATCCACCCCTCTGTCTCTCCATCTCCCCATCCACCCCTCTCTATCCATCCCCATCCACCCCTCTGTCTCTCCATCTCCCCATCCACCCCTCTGTCTCTCCATCTCCCCATCCACCCCTCTGTCTCTCCATCTCCCCATCCACCCCTCTGTCTCTCCATCTCCCCATCCCACCCTCTCTATCCATGCCCCATCCAGCCCTCTGTCTCTCCATCTCCCCATCCACCCTCTCTCTATCCATCCCCATCCACCCCTCTGTCTCTCCATCTCCCCATCCACCCCTCTCTCTATCCATCCCCATCCACCCCTCTGTCTCTCCATCTCCCCATCCACCCTCTGTCTCTCCATCTCCCCATCCACCCCCTCTGTCTCTCCATCTCCCCATCCACCCCTCTCTATCCATCCCCATCCACCCCTCTGTCTCTCCATCTCCCCATCCACCCCTCTGTCTCTCCATCTCCCCATCCACCCCTCTCTCTATCCATCTCCCCATCCAGCCCTCTGTCTCTCCATCTCCGCATCCACCCCCTCTCTATCCATCCCCATCCACCCCTCTGTCTCTCCATCTCCCCATCCACCCCTCTGTCTCTCCATCTCCCCATCCACCCCTCTGTCTCTCTATCTCCCCATCCACCCCCTCTCTATCCATCCCCATCCACCCCTCTGTCTCTCCATCTCCCCATCCACCCCTCTCTCTATCCATCTCCCCATCCAGCCCTCTGTCTCTCCATCTCCGCATCCACCCCTCTCTATCCATCCCCATCCACCCCTCTGTCTCTCCATCTCCCCATCCACCCCTCTCTCTATCCATCCCCATCCACCCTCTGTCTCTCCATCTCCCCATCCACCCCTCTCTCTATCCATCTCCCCATCCAGCCCTCTGTCTCTCTATCTCCCCATCCACCCCCTCTCTATCCATCCCCATCCACCCCTCTGTCTCTCCATCTCCCCATCCACCCCTCTCTTTCTCCCCATCCAGCCCTCTGTCTCTCTATCACCCCATCCACCCCCTCTCTATCCATCCCCATCCAGCCCTCTGTCTCTCCATCTCCCCATCCACCCTCTGTCTATCCATCCCCATCCACCCCTCTGTCTCTCCATCTCCCCATCCACCCCTCTCTCTATCCATCCCCATCCACCCCTCTCTATCCATCTCCCATCCACCCCTCTCTCTATCCATCCCCATCCACCCCTCTGTCTCTCCATCTCCCCATCCACCCCCTCTCTATCCATCCCCATCCACCCCTCTGTCTCTCCATCTCCCCATCCACCCCTCTCTCTATCCATCCCCATCCACCCCTCTGTCTCTCCATCTCCCCATCCACCCCTCTGTCTATCCATCTCCCCATCCACCCCTCTCTATCCATCCCCATCCAGCCCTCTGTCTCTCCATCTCCCCATCCACCCCTCTCTCTATCCATCCCCATCCACCCTCTCTATCCATCCCCATCCACCCCTCTGTCTCTCCATCTCCCCATCCACCCCTCTGTCTCTCCATCTCCCCATCCACCCCTCTGTCTATCTATCCCCATCCACCCCTCTGCCTATCTATCCCCATACACCTGTCTATCTATCTATCTCCCCATCCACCCCTCTGACTCTCCATCTCCCCATCCGCCCCCTCTCTATCCATCCCCATCCACCCCTCTGTCTCTCCATCTCCCCATCCACCCCTCTCTATCCATCCCCATCCACCCCTCTGTCTCTCCATCTCCCCATCCACCCCTCTCTCTATCCATCTCCCCATCCACCCCTCTCTATCCATCCCCATCCACCCCTCTGACTCTCCATCTCCCCATCCGCCCCCTCTCTATCCATCCCCATCCACCCCTCTGTCTCTCCATCTCCCCATCCACCCCTCTCTATCCATCCCCATCCACCCCTCTGTCTCTCCATCTCCCCATCCACCCCTCTCTCTATCCATCTCCCCATCCACCCCTCTCTCTATCCATCCCCATCCACCCCTCTGTCTCTCCATCTCCCCATCCACCCCTCTGTCTCTCCATCTCCCCATCCACCCCTCTGTCTATCTATCCCCATCCACCCCTCTGTCTCTCCATCTCCCCATCCACCCCTCTGTCTCTCCATCTCCCCATCCACCCCTCTCTCTATCCATCCCCATCCACCCCTCTGTCTCTCCATCTCCCCATCCACCCTCTGTCTATCCACCCCCATCCACCCCCCTGTCTATCCATCTCCCCATCCACCCCTCTCTATCCATCCCCATCCACCCCTCTGTCTCTCCATCTCCCCATCCACCCCTCTGTCTCTCCATCTCCCCATCCACCCCTCTCTATCCATCCCCATCCACCCCCCTGTCTATCCATCTCCCCATCCACCCCTCTCTATCCATCCCCATCCACCCCTCTGTCTCTCCATCTCCCATCCACCCCTCTGTCTCTCCATCTCCCCATCCACCCCGTCTCTATCCATCCCCATCCACCCCTCTGTCTCTCCATCTCCCCATCCACCCCTCTGTCTCTCCATCTCCCCATCCACCCCTCTCTATCCATCCCCATCCACCCCTCTGTCTCTCCATCTCCCCATCCACCCCTCTGTCTCTCCATCTCCCCATCCACCCCTCTCTATCCATCCCCATCCACCCCTCTGTCTCTCCATCTCCCCATCCACCCCTCTGTCTCTCCATCTCCCCATCCACCCCTCTCTATCCATCCCCATCCACCCCTCTGTCTCTCCCTCTCCCCATCCACCCCTCTGTCTCTCCATCTCCCCATCCACCCCTCTCTATCCATCCCCATCCACCCCTCTGTCTCTCCATCTCCCCATCCACCCCTCTGTCTCTCCATCTCCCCATCCACCCCTCTGTCTATCTATCCCCATCCACCCCTCTGTCTCTCCATCTCCCCATCCACCCCTCTGTCTCTCCATCTCCCCATCCACCCCTCTCTATCCATCCCCATCCACCCCTCTGTCTCTCCATCTCCCCATCCACCCTCTGTCTCTCCATCTCCCCATCCACCCCTCTCTATCCATCCCCATCCACCCCTCTGTCTCTCCATCTCCCCATCCACCCCTCTCTTTCTCCCCATCCACCCCTCTGTCTCTCCATCTCCCCATCCACCCCTCTCTATCCATCCCCATCCACCCCTCTGTCTCTCCATCTCCCCATCCACCCCTCTCTATCCATCCCCATCCAGCCCTCTGTCTCTCCATCTCCGCATCCACCCCTCTCTCTATCCATCCCCATCCACCCCTCTGTCTCTCCATCTCCCCATCCACCCCTCTCTCTATCCATCCCCATCCACCCCTCTGTCTCTCCATCTCCCCATCCAGCCCTCTGTCTCTCCATCTCCCCATCCACCCCTCTCTATCCATCCCCATCCACCCCTCTGTCTCTCCATCTCCCCATCCACCCCTCTCTATCCACCCCCATCCACCCCTCTGTCTCTCCATCTCCCCATCCACCCCTCTCTCTATCCATCTCCCCATCCAGCCCTCTGTCTCTCTATCTCCCCATCCACCCCCTCTCTATCCATCCCCATCCACCCCTCTGTCTCTCCATCTCCCCATCCACCCCTCTGTCTCTCCATCTCCCCATCCAGCCCTCTGTCTCTCTATCTCCCCATCCACCCCCTCTCTATCCATCCCCATCCACCCCTCTGTCTCTCCATCTCCCCATCCACCCCTCTCTCTATCCATCTCCCCATCCAGCCCTCTGTCTCTCCATCTCCGCATCCACCCCCTCTCTATCCATCCCCATCCACCCCTCTGTCTCTCCATCTCCCCATCCACCCCTCTCTCTATCCATCCCCATCCACCCCTCTGTCTCTCCATCTCCCCATCCACCCCTCTGTCTCTCCATCTCCCCATCCACCCCTCTCTATCCATCCCCATCCACCCCTCTGTCTCTCCATCTCCCCATCCACCCCTCTGTCTCTCTATCTCCCCATCCACCCCCTCTCTATCCATCCCCATCCAGCCCTCTGTCTCTCTATCTCCCCATCCACCCCCTCTCTATCCATCCCCATCCACCCCTCTGTCTCTCCATCTCCCCATCCACCCCCCTCTCTATCCATCTCCCCATCCAGCCCTCTGTCTCTCTATCACCCCATCCACCCCCTCTCTATTCATCCCCATCCACCCCTCTGTCTCTCCATCTCCCCATCCACCCTCTGTCTATCCATCCCCATCCACCCCTCTGTCTCTCCATCTCCCCATCCACCCCTCTCTCTATCCATCTCCCCATCCAGCCCTCTGTCTCTCCATCTCCCCATCCACCCCTCTGTCTCTCCATCTCCCCATCCACCCCTCTCTATCCATCCCCATCCACCCCTCTGTCTCTCCATCTCCCCATCCACCCCTCTGTCTCTCCATCTCCCCATCCACCCCTCTCTATCCATCCCCATCCAGCCCTCTGTCTCTCCATCTCCGCATCCACCCCTCTCTCTATCCATCCCCATCCACCCCTCTGTCTCTCCATCTCCCCATCCACCCCTCTCTCTATCCATCCCCATCCACCCCTCTGTCTCTCCATCTCCCCATCCACCCCTCTGTCTCTCCATCTCCCCATCCAGCCCTCTGTCTCTCCATCTCCCCATCCACCCCTCTCTATCCATCCCCATCCACCCCTCTGTCTCTCCATCTCCCCATCCACCCCTCTCTATCCACCCCCATCCACCCCTCTGTCTCTCCATCTCCCCATCCACCCCTCTCTCTATCCATCTCCCCATCCAGCCCTCTGTCTCTCTATCTCCCCATCCACCCCCTCTCTATCCATCCCCATCCACCCCTCTGTCTCTCCATCTCCCCATCCACCCCTCTGTCTCTCCATCTCCCCATCCAGCCCTCTGTCTCTCTATCTCCCCATCCACCCCCTCTCTATCCATCCCCATCCACCCCTCTGTCTCTCCATCTCCCCATCCACCCCTCTCTCTATCCATCTCCCCATCCAGCCCTCTGTCTCTCCATCTCCGCATCCACCCCCTCTCTATCCATCCCCATCCACCCCTCTGTCTCTCCATCTCCCCATCCACCCCTCTCTCTATCCATCCCCATCCACCCCTCTGTCTCTCCATCTCCCCATCCACCCCTCTCTCTATCCATCTCCCCATCCAGCCCTCTGTCTCTCTATCTCCCCATCCACCCCCTCTCTATCCATCCCCATCCACCCCTCTGTCTCTCCATCTCCCCATCCACCCCCTCTCTATCCATCTCCCCATCCAGCCCTCTGTCTCTCTATCACCCCATCCACCCCCTCTCTATCCATCCCCATCCAGCCCTCTGTCTCTCCATCTCCCCATCCACCCTCTGTCTATCCATCCCCATCCACCCCTCTGTCTCTCCATCTCCCCATCCACCCCTCTCTCTATCCATCCCCATCCACCCCTCTCTATCCATCTCCCCATCCACCCCTCTCTCTATCCATCCCCATCCACCCCTCTGTCTCTCCATCTCCCCATCCACCCCTCTCTATCCATCCCCATCCACCCCTCTGTCTCTCCATCTCCCCATCCACCCCTCTCTCTATCCATCCCCATCCACCCCTCTGTCTCTCCATCTCCCCATCCACCCCTCTGTCTATCCATCTCCCCATCCACCCCTCTCTATCCATCCCCATCCAGCCCTCTGTCTCTCCATCTCCCCCTCCACCCCTCTCTCTATCCATCCCCATCCACCCCTCTCTATCCATCCCCATCCACCCCTCTGTCTCTCCATCTCCCCATCCACCCCTCTGTCTCTCCATCTCCCCATCCACCCCTCTGTCTATCTATCCCCATCCACCCCTCTGCCTATCTATCCCCATACACCTGTCTATCTATCTATCTCCCATCCACCCCTCTGACTCTCCATCTCCCCATCCGCCCCCTCTCTATCCATCCCCATCCACCCCTCTGTCTCTCCATCTCCCCATCCACCCCTCTCTATCCATCCCCATCCACCCCTCTGTCTCTCCATCTCCCCATCCACCCCTCTCTCTATCCATCTCCCCATCCACCCCTCTCTATCCATCCCCATCCACCCCTCTGTCTCTCCATCTCCCCATCCGCCCCCTCTCTATCCATCCCCATCCACCCCTCTGTCTCTCCATCTCCCCATCCACCCCTCTCTATCCATCCCCATCCACCCCTCTGTCTCTCCATCTCCCCATCCACCCCTCTCTCTATCCATCTCCCCATCCACCCCTCTCTATCCATCCCCATCCACCCCTCTGTCTCTCCATCTCCCCATCCACCCCTCTGTCTCTCCATCTCCCCATCCACCCCTCTGTCTATCTATCCCCATCCACCCCTCTGTCTCTCCATCTCCCCATCCACCCCTCTGTCTCTCCATCTCCCCATCCACCCCTCTCTCTATCCATCCCCATCCACCCCTCTGTCTCTCCATCTCCCCATCCACCCTCTGTCTATCCACCCCCATCCACCCCCCTGTCTATCCATCTCCCCATCCACCCCTCTCTATCCATCCCCATCCACCCCTCTGTCTCTCCATCTCCCCATCCACCCCTCTGTCTCTCCATCTCCCCATCCACCCCTCTCTATCCATCCCCATCCACCCCCCTGTCTATCCATCTCCCCATCCACCCCTCTCTATCCATCCCCATCCACCCCTCTGTCTCTCCATCTCCCCATCCACCCCTCTGTCTCTCCATCTCCCCATCCACCCGTCTCTATCCATCCCCATCCACCCCTCTGTCTCTCCATCTCCCCATCCACCCCTCTGTCTCTCCATCTCCCCATCCACCCCTCTCTATCCATCCCCATCCACCCCTCTGTCTCTCCATCTCCCCATCCACCCCTCTGTCTCTCCATCTCCCCATCCACCCCTCTCTATCCATCCCCATCCACCCCTCTGTCTCTCCATCTCCCCATCCACCCCTCTGTCTCTCCATCTCCCCATCCACCCCTCTCTATCCATCCCCATCCACCCCTCTGTCTCTCCATCTCCCCATCCACCCCTCTGTCTCTCCATCTCCCCATCCACCCCTCTCTATCCATCCCCATCCACCCCTCTGTCTCTCCATCTCCCCATCCACCCCTCTGTCTCTCCATCTCCCCATCCACCCCTCTGTCTATCTATCCCCATCCACCCCTCTGTCTCTCCATCTCCCCATCCACCCCTCTGTCTCTCCATCTCCCCATCCACCCCTCTCTATCCATCCCCATCCACCCCTCTGTCTCTCCATCTCCCCATCCACCCTCTGTCTCTCCATCTCCCCATCCACCCCTCTCTATCCATCCCCATCCACCCCTCTGTCTCTCCATCTCCCCATCCACCCCTCTCTTTCTCCCCATCCACCCCTCTGTCTCTCCATCTCCCCATCCACCCCTCTCTATCCATCCCCATCCACCCCTCTGTCTCTCCATCTCCCCATCCACCCCTCTCTATCCATCCCCATCCAGCCCTCTGTCTCTCCATCTCCCCATCCACCCCTCTCTCTATCCATCCCCATCCACCCCTCTGTCTCTCCATCTCCCCATCCACCCCTCTCTCTATCCATCCCCATCCACCCCTCTGTCTCTCCATCTCCCCATCCAGCCCTCTGTCTCTCCATCTCCCCATCCACCCCTCTCTATCCATCCCCATCCACCCCTCTGTCTCTCCATCTCCCCATCCACCCCTCTCTATCCACCCCCATCCACCCCTCTGTCTCTCCATCTCCCCATCCACCCCTCTCTCTATCCATCTCCCCATCCAGCCCTCTGTCTCTCTATCTCCCCATCCACCCCCTCTCTATCCATCCCCATCCACCCCTCTGTCTCTCCATCTCCCCATCCACCCCTCTGTCTCTCCATCTCCCCATCCAGCCCTCTGTCTCTCTATCTCCCCATCCACCCCCTCTCTATCCATCCCCATCCACCCCTCTGTCTCTCCATCTCCCCATCCACCCCTCTCTCTATCCATCTCCCCATCCAGCCCTCTGTCTCTCCATCTCCGCATCCACCCCCTCTCTATCCATCCCCATCCACCCCTCTGTCTCTCCATCTCCCCATCCACCCCTCTCTCTATCCATCCCCATCCACCCCTCTGTCTCTCCATCTCCCCATCCACCCCTCTGTCTCTCCATCTCCCCATCCACCCCTCTCTATCCATCCCCATCCACCCCTCTGTCTCTCCATCTCCCCATCCACCCCTCTGTCTCTCTATCTCCCCATCCACCCCCTCTCTATCCATCCCCATCCAGCCCTCTGTCTCTCTATCTCCCCATCCACCCCCTCTCTATCCATCCCCATCCACCCCTCTGTCTCTCCATCTCCCCATCCACCCCCTCTCTATCCATCTCCCCATCCAGCCCTCTGTCTCTCTATCACCCCATCCACCCCCTCTCTATTCATCCCCATCCACCCCTCTGTCTCTCCATCTCCCCATCCACCCTCTGTCTATCCATCCCCATCCACCCCTCTGTCTCTCCATCTCCCCATCCACCCCTCTCTCTATCCATCTCCCCATCCAGCCCTCTGTCTCTCCATCTCCCCATCCACCCCTCTCTATCCATCCCCATCCACCCCTCTGTCTCTCCATCTCCCCATCCACCCTCTGTCTATCCATCCCCATCCACCCCTCTGTCTCTCCATCTCCCCATCCACCCCTCTCTCTATCCATCCCCATCCACCCCTCTCTATCCATCTCCCCATCCACCCCTCTCTCTATCCATCCCCATCCACCCCTCTGTCTCTCCATCTCCCCATCCACCCCCTCTCTATCCATCCCCATCCACCCCTCTGTCTCTCCATCTCCCCATCCACCCCTCTCTCTATCCATCCCCATCCACCCCTCTGTCTCTCCATCTCCCCATCCACCCCTCTGTCTATCCATCTCCCCATCCACCCCTCTCTATCCATCCCCATCCAGCCCTCTGTCTCTCCATCTCCGCATCCACCCCTCTCTCTATCCATCCCCATCCACCCCTCTCTATCCATCCCCATCCACCCCTCTGTCTCTCCATCTCCCCATCCACCCCTCTGTCTCTCCATCTCCCCATCCACCCCTCTGTCTATCTATCCCCATCCACCCCTCTGCCTATCTATCCCCATACACCTGTCTATCTATCTATCTCCCCATCCACCCCTCTGACTCTCCATCTCCCCATCCGCCCCCTCTCTATCCATCCCCATCCACCCCTCTGTCTCTCCATCTCCCCATCCACCCCCTCTCTATCCATCCCCATCCACCCCTCTGTCTCTCCATCTCCCCATCCACCCCTCTCTCTATCCATCCCCATCCACCCCTCTCTCTATCCATCCCCATCCACCCCCCCCTCTTTCTCTCTCCCCATCCACACATCTAACTATCTATCCCCATCCACCCCCTCTATCTATCTATCTATCCACATCCACCTCTTCCCCTCTCCAAAATCCCGCTATATATTCTCTCTTGTGTGTGCTCCATGGGTGGGTATGAGTGGAGTTGTGTGTGTGTGTATATATATAGTTGTATTCCCCATGTGTAGGAATTGTGTGTACCTAGGAGGCGTGTGTGTTTGTGCGTTGTGTGGCTATGTGAGGGAGACGTGTGCCTTTATGCCAGATGCACTGTGGGCATGGGACAGGTGAATGAGTGGGGGGTGTGTGGTGAATATGGGAGGGTGACTGTGTGTGAGTTCTACGTTTTGAGAGGTGTGTGTGTCCTTGTGTGTCTATTCCTCTGTATCTGTGTGTACGGATTGCGTGTCCTGGCTCTGTATTTATGAGCGGGGTGTGTGTGTGTCCCTCCTGTGTGTTTTCTGTTTGTATGGGTGAAGTGTGTACTGTTAGGGTTGTGTATCCCTGCTGTGTGCAAGCGGGTTGGGGAGGGAGGGTTGTGTTGGAGGGCAGCAGTTGTGTGCTCTGTGTGTCTCCCTCCCCCGTGCTGTGTGCTTTGTATGGGGGGGATTGTGTGTGCACTGTGGAAGGGGTTGTATTGCGAGGGTGTTGTTCCCTCGTTTTGTGGGGGGTTGTGTTGTGTGTGTGTTGTGTGCATACATATGTGTGTGGGTTATGTGTGTGTTCGGTGGGGGGTTGTGTTGTGCATATCTTGTGGGGGCGTATGTGTACATATCTGTGTGGGTTATGTGTGTGTTCGGTGGTGGTTGTGTTGCATATGCGTGTGTGTTATCTAGGGAGTTGTGTTCATGCTGTCTATAGAGTGGGGATTGTGTGTGGTTTTGGTGGAGGTTGTGTGGGTTGTGTTGTGGGTGGAGGGTGATGGTTCTGTTGTGTGGGCTGTGTATATGGTGCAGGTTGTGTGTGTGAAGGGTGGGGGTTGTGTGTGTTGTGTTGTGTGGGCTGTGTATATGGTGGGGGTTGTGTGTGTGAAGGGTGGGGGTTGTGTGTGTGTTGTGTTGTGTGGGCTGTGTATATGGTGGGGGTTGTGTGTGTGAAGGGTGGGGGTTGTGTGTGTGTTGTGTTGTGTGGGCTGTGTATATGCTGAGGGTTGTGTGTGTGAAGGGTGGGGGTTGTGTGTGTGTTGCGTGGGCTGTGTATATTGTGGGGGTTGTGTGTGTGAAGGGTGGGGGTCGTGTGTGTGTTGTGTTGTGTGGGCTGTGTATATGGTGGGGGTTGTGTGTGTGAAGGGTGGGGGTCGTGTGTGTGTGTTGTGTTGTGTGGGCTGTGTATATGGTGGGGGTTGTGTGTGTGAAGGGTGGGGGTTGTGTGTGTGTTGTGTTGTGTGGGCTGTGTATATGGTGGGGGTTGTGTGTGTGAAGGGTGGGGGTTCTGTGTGTGTTGTGCTGTATGGGCTGTGTATATGGTGGAGGTCGTGTGTGTGTTGTGTTGTGTAGGCTGTGTATATGGTGGGGGTTGTGTGTGTGAAGGGTGGGGGTCGTGTGTGTGTTGTGTTGTGTGGGCTGTGTATATGGTGGGTGTTGTGTGTGTGAAGGGTGGGGGTTGTGTGTGTGTTGTGTTGTGTGGGCTGTGTATATGCGGGCGGTAGTGTGTCCAGATGGTGGGGGTTCTGTGTGTGCTGTGTATATGGTGAGAGTTGTGTGTGTGTGTGTGTTGTGTTGTGTTGGCTGTGTATATGCCGGGGGTTGAGTGTGTATGGACGGTGGGGGTTGTGTGTGCATTGTGCGGACGGTGGGGGTTGTGTGTGTCTCCCAGCTCTGTGAGTTTCCTGCTTGGCCGAGGTTGCGTACGCTGTGTGTGTGTTGTGTGTTGTGTGTCCATGTCCCCAGTCCCTGTCTCTCCCCCCGCAGGCTCTAGCCTGGCAAGTCCCATGGCGGGGGCCTGAAGGACCCGGGACAGCTGCGTCCAGCCCCCCCGCCCCCCGCCGCCCCCACCTACGTCACTGTCGCAAAGGGAACCGGACACCACAACACACACGTGCCTCAGGCACACACACGCTCACCCCCCTGCCTCTCCCCCGCTGAGCCACACAGCCCAGCCCAGGGCCCTGCCAAGATGGGAGAGAACCCAGGAGTCCTGGCTCCCAGCCCCCCCTGCTCTAACCCACCAGCCCCCACTCCCCTCCCAGAGCCGGGGAGAGAACCCAGGAGTCCTGGCTCCCAGCCCCCCCGCTCTCACCCACCAGCCCCCACTCCCCTCCCAGAGCCGGGGAGAGAACCCAGGAGTCCTGGCTCCCAGCCCCCCCGCTCTCACCCACCAGCCCCCACTCCCCTCCCAGAGCCGGGGAGAGAACCCAGGAGTCCTGGCTCCCAGCCCCCCCCCCGCTCTAACCGCCAGTCCCCATTCCCCTCCCAGAGCAGGGGAGAGAACCCAGGAGTCCTGGCTCCCAGCCCCCCCCCTGCTCTCACCACGAGCCCCCACTCCCCTCCCAGAGCCGGGGAGAGAACCCAGGAGTCCTGGCTCCCAGCCCGCCCTGCTCTGTTCTCAGCGTGGGGCGGGACTGGGGGGGGGGACGGACGGGACAAGTCAGTGACTCAGGGCAAAAGTCGCCCTGGCCTTTGAATGCCCCCCCGCCCCCCCCCCCCCGGCCCATGCCACAAGTGTCTCACAGCGACAGACGCTGACACCGGACAGCTGGGAATGGGCTAAAATAGGAGACAGCACATCAGCCCCCTCCCCCTCCCGGCGCTTCCCCCCCCCCCCCCCGCCGCCCGACCTTTCTCTGCTCAGCAGCTCCTCCCCTCCCAGCCCCGGGGAGAGAACCCAGGAGTCCTGGCTCCCAGCCCCCCAGGTCTAACCCACCAGGCCCCACTCCCCTCCCGGAGCCAGGGAGAGAACCCAGGAGTCCTGGCGCCCAGCCCCCCCCTGCTCCAACCCACCGGCCCCCACTCCCCTCCCGGAGCCGGGGAGAGAACCCAGGAGTCCTGGCGCCCTGCCACCCCGGTGGTTCCCTGTCCCAGCGTGCCGGGGTGATGATGTCTCTGTTTAATTTTAGGGGGCAACACCAGGGGCCTCGTGAAGTAGCAGGCGGGGCGCGGGGGCGGCTGTCACGGGAGGGGGCAGGGCCGGGGTGGGGGCTGCCAGGCGCCAGGGCAAATGCCCGGCCTAAAATGCCCTTGGGGTGAGCGGAGGACACGGGCCTCCTGTCCCCTCCCCCATCCCCTCTTGCCCCTCCCCCTCGTCCCTGCCCCTCCCCTCCCCCTTCCCCCACCCTTGCCCCCTCTCCCCTCCCCTGCCTCCCCCTCCTTCACCTCTCCCCCACCCTGTGTCCACCCCTCTGCCGCCTCCCTATCTCTGGCCCCTCTCCCCAAGCCGGGGGGGGGGAAGCTCAGATAGTTGGGGGGGGACAAATCCTGCACTAGGGGAGCAAAGGGGGGCTGTGAGGGGCTCAGGGGGTTGAGGGAGGCTGAGCCTGGGGGGAGGGAAATACTGGGGCTCCCCCCCCAGCAGGTCCTCACCCCTCCCCCCCACACCGGTAGGTTCCCCCTTCCACCCCCCAATTCTAAGTGAAAGTCGGTGATTCCTTCCGTGTTGCTAAAATTAGCCCAGAGGTCACCTTAACTGACCCCCCCAGCTTCCCCCTCCCCCCACCTGTGCCCCCCCCCAGAATCTCCCCCCGCACATGTTCTCCCACAGAGCGCCCCCCCTAAATAACCACCCAACCCCCCCCCCCCAATCTTTCCTGACACCCGCCCTCCCACCAAACACAACCAAACCGGCCACCCCAGCAGGGGGCACCGTCCCCCCACTGAATTCCCCCACCTGGTCCTTAGATTTCTACTCGCATGATGCCTAACAAAGATGGTAGCCCGGTGGCTTTGCGGCCTACGCCAGCCACGCTGGCAAGGCAGGTCTGCCAGAGCGGGACCGGCAGGCTCCAGTGAATAATCTTATTACGATACTCTTGGAGTAAGAAGAAGACGGCCCGGAGTCTAAGCCTAGGAGTTTCTGCTGATCCGGGAATAAAGTACAAAGTATCAAGGGGTGTGAAATTCGGTTTAGGAGCGGGTGGCGTAAGGGATTCATCATCTGCGATCTCCGCCATGGGGGGGTGAACGTTTAACGGGGCAAAGTACGGCCATTGCGATAAGGGGGGGGTATGTTGTCCATGGCTCTGTTCAGCCGTGGAGTATAACGAGCGGATACGATGATGGGGATGGATCTACCCGCGTTGGGTGGGATTTAACCCCTCCCAGAGCCAGAGAGAGAACCCAGGCGTCCTGGCTCCCAGCCCCCTCTGCTCTAACCACCAGCCCCCACTCCCCTCCCAGAGCAGGGGAGAGAACCCAGGCGTCCTGGCTCCCAGCCCCCCCCTGCTCTAACCACCAGCCCCCACTCCCCTCCTCAAGCAGGGGAGAGAACCCAGGAGTCCTGGCTCCCAGCCTCCCACTCCCCTCCCAGAGCCAGGGAGAGAACCCAGGAGTCCTGGCTCCCAGCCTCCCACTCCCCTCCCAGAGCCAGAGAGAGAACCCAGGAGTCCTGGCTCCCAGCCTCCCACTCCCCTCCCAGAGCCAGAGAGAGAACCCAGGAGTCCTGGCTCCCAGCCCCCCCTGCTCTAACCACCAGCCCCCACTCCCCTCCTCCAGCAGGGGAGAGAACCCAGGAGTCCTGGCTCCCAGCCCCCCCTACTCTAACCACCAGCCCCCACTCCCCTCCTCGAGCAGGGGAGAGAACCCAGGAGTCCTGGCTCCCAGCCTCCCACTCCCCTCTCAGAGACAGAGAGAGAACCCAGGAGTCCTGGCTCCCAGCCTCCCACTCCCCTCCCAGAGCCAGAGAGAGAACCCAGGAGTCCTGGCTCCCAGCCTCCCACTCCCCTCCCAGAGCCAGAGAGAGAACCCAGGAGTCCTGGCTCCCAGCCCCCCCTGCTCTAACCACCAGCCCCCACTCCCCTCCCCCAGCAGGGGAGAGAACCCAGGAGTCCTGGCTCCCAGCCCCCCCTACTCTAACCACCAGCCCCCACTCCCCTCCTCGAGCAGGGGAGAGAACCCAGGAGTCCTGGCTCCCAGCCTCCCACTCCCCTCTCAGAGACAGAGAGAGAACCCAGGAGTCCTGACTCCCAGCCCCCCTTGCTCTAACCACCAGCCCCCACTCCCCTCCCAGAGCAGGGGAGAGAACCCAGGAGTCCTGGCTCCCAGCCCCCCCTGCTCTAACCACCAGCCCCCACTCCCCTCCCAGAGCAGGGGAGAGAACCCAGGAGTCCTGGCTCCCAGCCCCCCCTGCTCTAACCACCAGCCCCCACTCCCCTCCTCCAGCAGGGGAGAGAACCCAGGAGTCCTGGCTCCCAGTCCCGCCTGCTCTAACCGCCAGCCCCCACTCCCCTCCCAGAGCAGGGGAGAGAACCCAGGAGTCCTGGCTCCCAGCCGACCCCTCCCGCCAGCTTTCTGGCTGTGGGGAAATCACTAGGGGCTGGAGCCAATCCGCGCCGTGGGGCGGGAGGCCCCGGCCATCCGCAGCCGCTCAAGGACTCCCTGTCCCGGCCCCTGGCACACGCGTCTCGGTCCCGGTGCCTGCAGCCGCCCTGCCCGCCTCCGCCTTCCTCAGCTCCCCTCCGCCGGCGGCTCCCTCTCTCCCTCCCGGGGGGCTCTGTCTCTCCGGTCGGTCCCCGGCCCCTCCGGTCTCCTCCGGTCGGTCCCCGGCCCGTCCGGTCGGTCCCCTTCCTTTCCCAGGCGCTCTTCCCTTCTCCGCCTTTCATTTCCCCTTTCCCCCGTTCCCTCCATCCCCTGCCCCCTGGTGATTCCCCAGGCCCGCCTGCCTTCACTCCTCCTTTTCCCCGTTCTCCCGCTTCTCCCCCCCGGCCGGTCCGTCTTTCCTTTTTCATTCCCTCTTTCCCCTCTGCTCGCCCTTCCCCGTCCCCTTCTGGCTTTTCCTCTCCCTTCGGGTCTCCTCTAGTTCCCATTCCCTTTCTTTCTTTCTTTCTTTCTTTCTTTCTTTCTTTCTTTCTTTCTCATTTAATCCATTTTTCTTTCTTTCTCTCTCTTTCTTTCTTTCTTTCTTTCTTTCTTTCTCATTAATTTCTTTTCTCTTTCTTTCTTTCTTTCTTTCTTTCTTTCTTTCTTTCTTTCTTTCTTTCTTTCTCATTTAATCCCTTTCTTTCTTTCTTTCTTTCTTTCTTTCTCATTTAATCCCTTTCTTTCTCATTTAATCCCTTTCTTTCTTTCTTTCTTTCTCATTTAATCCCTTTCTTTCTTTCTTTCTTTCTTTCTTAATCCCTTTCTTTCTTTCTTTCTTTCTTTCTTTCTTAATCCCTTTCTTTCTTTCTTTCTTTCTTTCTGTCCCCCCCGCCTCGCCCCAGGACCTCGGGTCAGGTCTAACAGACCGTCCTGGGGGCTCGACCTTTCCATTTCTTGGCACAAGACCCAAGGCGCCCCCCCCCCGCCCCGCCCGGGGGTCTCTGTCCCTCCCGGGGCTCCGAGCCGCCGAGATGCCGACGGGATTTCAGCAGATCAGCGGAGAGGAGGTAAAACCGGCCGGATTGGAGCTGGGGGGGGGGTTGAGGCACAGCAAGAATATGGGGCCATGGGGGGGGCTGTAGGGGGTGATGGGGCTGGGGGGGGCAGTGTGGGGCCGTGGGGGGGCAGTGTGGGGCCATGAAGGGCAGTGGGGAGTGATGGGGGCTGTGGGGGGGCAGCGTGGGGCTATGGGGGGCAGCATGGGGCTGTAGGGAGTGATGGGGACCTTGGGGGCCATCATGGGGCCATAAGGGGCAGTGGGGAGTGATGGACCTGTGGGGGCAGGTGGGGCCATGGGGGGCAGCGTGGGGCTATGTGGGGCAGTGGGGGGTTATGGAGGTCATGAGAGACAGCGTGGGGCCATGGGGGGCTGTGGGGAGTGATGGGGACTGTGGGGGGCAACATGGGGCTATGAGGGGCAGTGGGGGGTTATGGAGGTCATGAGAGACAGCGTGGGGCCATGGGGGGCTGTGGGGAGTGATGGGGACTGTGGGGGGCAACATGGGGCTGTGAGGGGCAGTGGGGGGTGATGGAGGCCATTAGGGACAGTGTGGGGCCATGGGGGGCTGTGAGGAACAATGTGGACCATGGGGGTCAGTGTGGGGCCATGGGGGGCTGTGGGGAGTGATGGGGACTGTGGGGGGCAGTGTGGGGTCATGGAGGGCAGCATGTGGCTGGGGGGGGCATGGGGGGTGATGGGGGCCATGGGGGAAGCATGGGGCCATGAGGGGCAGTTGGGGAGTGATGGCGCTGGGGGGTCAGTGTGGGGCCATGGGAGGCAGCATGGGGCTGGGGGGGGGTGACGGGGGGCAGCATGGGGCCATGGGGGGCCGTGTGAGGAGTGCAGCTGGGACAGTGCAGGGGTGCCAAGTGGGGGGCAGTATAGGCCAGGGGGAAGGGGGGGACTGTGAGTGAAACTGGGGGTGCCTTGCAGGGGGTTGCATCCGCCCTGATTCTCCTGGAGCTTATTGAGTTTTGGAGGCCATCTGTTCCCCACATTTAACGTCCCGTCCCATCCCCGCCCCCACCAGCTCCCCTCCTCCCTGGCAATAAAATCCTGCCCCCTGGCCATGGCATTAACGAGGAAAACGTGGGGCTATTTATACTCCACCCATTGTGTAAGGGCGGGTGGGGGTGGGGGGCGTGACCCACCTCACGTGTCTGGGCTGCCCTGGGTTATTCGTCATACGTGTGTGTGGGGGGGCACGGGGGCCTCTGGCTTGGTATCCGGGACACGTGGGGGGTCTGTGGGATATGGGGCATGCATGTCCGTTCTGCTGCCCGGATTCGCGGGGGGGGAGCAGTCTGTAGGGTGCATAGGACACACGTGGGATGATTGAACTAGGTTCCACGGCGGGCGGGTGTTAGTCACACAGCCCAGGTGGGGCATATCTGCACGGTGTCTAGCACACGGGTGTGACGCCGTGGGGCTGGACCGGGGCCCACGGCTCCCGGGTGCGTCCGTGCGGCTGTCGTATCACTCGGGCCCCACCGAGGGCACCAGCCGTTCTGGTCAATTTCCCGATCCAAAAAATCTCCGTTTCCTGATTTCAGCCCCGCTCTGAAGGCAGCGCAGGAGTAAAGGTGGCGACACCGCGACCCCCCCTAAAATAACCTTGTGACCTGCCCTCCCCCCCCAACTCCCTTTTGGGTCAGGACCCCCAATTTGAGAAACGCTGGTCTCCCCCGTGAAATCTGTGTAGTACAGAGTAAAAGCACACGAAACATCAGATTTCTCGGGTGGGGGGGGCACCAGATTTCACTGGGGGGAGTCGGGATTTCACGGTGGGAGACCAGATTTCATGGGGGAGGAGACCTGATTTCACAGCAGGGAGACCAGATTTCACAGGGGAGGAGACCAGATTTCACGGTGGGAGACCAGATTTCACGGGGGAGGAGACCAGATTTCACGGGGGAGGAGACCAGATTTCACAGCAGGGAGACCAGATTTCATGGGGGAGGAGACCGGATTTCACGGTGGGAGACCAGATTTCACAGGGGAGGAGACCGGATTTCACAGGTAGGAGACTAGATTTCGCGGTGGGAGACCAGATTTCACGGGGGAGGAGACCAGATTTCACTGGTAGGAGACTGGATTTCACGGGGGAGGAGACCGGATTTCACAGCAGGGAGACCAGATTTCACGGGGGAGGAGACCAGATTTCACGGGGGAGGAGACCAGATTTCACAGCAGGGAGACCGGATTTCATTGGTAGGAAACCAGATTTCACGGGGGAGGAGACCAGATTTCACAGCAGGGAGAGCAGATTTCACTGGTAGGAGACCAGATTTCACAGGGGAGGAGACCGGATTTCATAGGTAGGAGACCAGATTTCACGGGGGAGGAGACCGGATTTCACAGGGGAGGAGACCAGATTTCACAGGGGAGGAGACCGGATTTCATAGGTAGGAGACCAGATTTCACGGGGGAGGAGACCGGATTTCACAGGGGAGGAGACCGGATTTCACGGGGGAGGAAACCGGATTTCACGGGGGAGGAAACCGGATTTCACGGGGGTGGGGAAGACCAGATTTCACGGGGGTGGGGAAGACCAGATTTCACAGTCTGTGATGCGTTTTTCATGGCCATGGATTTGGTAGGGCCCCGTTTCCAGCCCACGTGAGGAGTCTGTCTGTTACCTAGAACACACGTGTGACGCCGTGTCTCGGCTCGGTTACATAGCACAGGTATGGTTTCACGGGACAGGGGTGGGCCGTTGGGGAACAAACGCGTGGGGCTGTATAGCTGGTCCGTGTTATAGAGCACGCATGAGAGGGACAGTGGGCCTATGTTATATAAAACACACGTGTGGTCATCTGATATATGTTTTGTAGCATGTGGGGGGGGGTAGTGTGTTTATAAGACACATATATGTCCCCGTGTTTCTGTAACACTGCACCATGGGGGGCATGTGTCTGTTATTCTGAACACGTGTGGGGCACCGTGTGTCTTGTCTATGTTATGCCGTGCTTCTGGGGGCACCGTGTGGCTGTTATACTCCACACATGCGAGGGTTAAAATGTCCCATGCCATACGGACCATATACGTGACACTGTCTGTTATACCGGACACAGGGGGAAAGTGCCTGGTATACTGAACACACACGTGGCTCTTTTAGCACGTATGTGTGGGATCGTGTCAGATCTATGTTCTCCAGCACCCGTGAGGGTCGTGTGCCTGTTGACGCTCACACATGCGGTGTGATGTCGGGCCTACGTTATATAGCACATGTGAGGGTAGTGTACCTATTAGAACACATACCTGGGCGTGGGGCCAGGTCTGTGTTAGGTCACACACGCGTGTGGGGTCGTGGCAGGTCTCTGTTATGTAGCGCACGCATGTGGGGTGGTGTCAGGTCTGCGTGACCGATCGCATGCGTGTGGTGTCAAGTCAGGTCTGTGTTATGTAGCTGTCACAGAGTCCCCGGTGTGGGGGTGCCTCAGTTTCCCCTAGGCAGTTCTTACGTATCTAAGGGGTGCGGTAAGGGTGTATGATCATTGAAGAGCCATAGAGGGCAGGTGTGTGCAGGGGTCTGGACACAGAGAATGGCCGACACCCTGTTTCCTGGCCACGGATGGCCCGGGCCCTTCCCCCCTGCAAGGTGAGAGCTGAAGGGTTGGAGAACAAAGGAATCCGGTGACCTCCTGGCCCGGGAAAGGGACAAAGCCCAGGGGAGGAGGGGCTGGAGAGAGTTTCAGTATGGGGCTGGCTGGGACATGGAGTGAAGGGCAGACGGGGTTGTCTGGCTCACTGCCCCCCAAAATGGACCCGGCTGAGGGGTCCTGTTCTCTGCACCTACAAGCTCTGTGTCAGACCATGTTCCTGTCGTCTAATAAACTTTCTGTGTTACTGGCTGGCTGAGAGTCCCGTCTGACTGCGGAGTTGGGGGGCAGGACCCTCTGGCTTCCCCAGGACCCCACATGGGTGGACTCACTGGGGGAAGCACACGGAGGGGCAGGGGAGGCTGAAAGCTCCGAGGCACAGCTCACACACCTTCCACCTTCCTGGGTCTGACGGCGGCGCGGGCGGGGGGTGCTGCGTCAGGCCTGGGTTGGGTGGCGCGGGCGGGGGGTGCGGAGTCAGGCCTGGGTTGGGTGGCGCGGGCGGGGGTGCGGCGTCAGGCCTGAGTTGGGCGGCGCGGGCGGGGGGGTGGGGCGTCAGGCCTGGGTTGGGCGGCGCGGGCGGGGAGGTGGGGCGTCAGACCTGGGTTGGGCGGCGCGGGAGGGGTGCGGCGTCAGGCCTGGGTTGGGCGGTGTGGGAGGGGTGCGGCATCAGGCCTGGGTTGGGTGGTGCGGGCGGGGGCGCGGTGTCAGGCCTGGGTTGGGCGGCGCGGGCGGGGAGGTGGGGCATCAGACCTGGGTTGGGCGGCGCGGGTGGGGCGTGCAGCGTCAGACCTGGGTTGGGCGGCGTGGGCGGGGAGGTGGGGCGTCAGACCTGGGTTGGGCGGCGCAGGCGGGGCGTGCAGCATCAGGCCTGCGTTGGGCGGTGCGGGCGGGGGTGCGGTGTCAGGGCTGGGTTGGGCGGCGCGGGCGGGGAGGTGGGGCGTCAGGCCTGGGTTGGGCAGCGCGGGTGGGGAGGTGGGGCGTCAGGCCTGGGTTGGGCGGCGCGGGCGGCAGGTGGGGCGTCAGGCCTGGGTTGGGCGGCGCGGGTGGGGTGGGGCGTCAGGCCTGGGTTGGGCAGCGCGGGCGGCAGGTGGGGCGTCAGGCCTGGGTTGGGCGGCGCGGGCGGGGGTGGGGCGTCAGACCTGGGTTGGGCGGCGCGGGCGGGGGTGGGGCGTCAGGCCTGGGTTGGGCGGCGCGGGCGGCAGGTGGGGCGTCAGGCCTGGGTTGGGCGGCGCGGGCGGGGAGGTGGGGTGTCAGGCCTGGGTTGGGCGGCACGGCAGGGGAGGTGGGGCGTCAGGGCTGGGTTGGGCGGCGCGGGCGGCGGGGTGGGGCGTCAGGCCTGGGTTGGGCGGCACGGCAGGGGAGGTGGGGCGTCAGGCCTGGGTTGGGCAGTGCAGGCGGGGAGGTGGGGCGTCAGGCCTGGGTTGGGCGGCGCGGGCGGGGGTGGGGCGTCAGGGCTGGGTTGGGCGGCGCGGGCGGGGAGGTGGGGCGTCAGGCCTGGGTTGGGCGGCGAGGGCAGGGGGTTGGGGCGTCAGGCCTGGGTTGGGCGGCGAGGGCGGGGGGTTGGGGCGTCAGGCCTGGGTTGGGCGGCGCGGGCGGGGCGTGCAGCGTCAGGCCTGGGTTGGGCGGCACGGCAGGGGAGGTGGGGTGTCAGGCCTGGGTTGGGCGGCGCGGGCGGGGGTGCGGCGTCAGGCCTGGGTTGGGTGGTGCGGGCGGGGAGTTGGGACGTCAGGCCTGGGTTGGGCGGTGCGGGCAGGGGTTGGGGCGTCAGGCCTGGGTTGGGCGGTGCGGGCGGGGAGGTGGGGCGTCAGGCCTGGGGTTGGGCGGCGCGGGCGGGGAGTTGGGGCGTCAGGCCTGGGTTGGTTGGCGCGGGCGGGGGATGGGGCGTCCGGCCTGGGTTGGGCGGCGCGGGCGGGCGATAAAACGTCTCTGTTCTGGAAAAGCTCGGGGGGGGGGGGTCACCTCAGTTGGGGCGATTGTGCCCCACACATTTTTCCCTGCCCCCCATCAGCGACACTGAGGCAGTAGCCAGAGGGGACTTTTCATGGGGGGGGGCCCTGTGGGGTTTGGGGGGGTTCGTACAGCGGGGTGGGGGGGCTGGTGATGGAACATGGCTCTGGCCGGGGCGTAGCCCCATTCTCTGCACCAAGCTGGCAGAGAGGTGGGGGCCAGGGGCAGGTGTGTTAGCCGTGGGGCTGCGGGGGAGGCCGTGCAGCGCTGCCCCCTGCTGGAGAGAATCGGGGGGGGGTGACCCCGGGAGCGAGGCCCTGCGCTCAGTCGCGGGTGGGGGCGCGGCCGGAAGGGTTTGGACCCTGATTTGCCTCCGGTCTGTTTGGCTAGGGCAGGATTTGCCTACCGGCCGGGGTGTGCACGTGTGACTCACTGGTGCACAGGTGTGCGTGTGCAGGATGCTCTGTGTGTTTGCACGGAGGAATGGGGGGGCGTATGGGGGGGGGCTCTGGGCCCCCGGCCGTGCCCCAGGTGCAGGGGGGTTGATACCTGCAGCCCGGCCCCCAGGCTCAGCCCAAGGGTCTCCCACCAGCCAGCCACCCACCGGGAGCCGGTGCCCCCCAGAGGGGACAGGCCCCTGCCCCATTCCCCGCCCCCCTGAGCAAGCCAGGCCCCGCCCTGGGGCTTAGGGGGAGGTGTGGGGGGGCACTGTTTACATTTCCTGGGTTTCCCAGCTCTGGGGCTTTTCCTAATAAGGGCTTTTTTTCGGCTGAGGCTTCTCTGGGGCAGGGCCCAGGCCCTTCATGGCCATCAGCGTGAGAACGTGGGGTGGGGGGGGATGGGAAGGGATCAGGCCCCCCCTGTTTTATAATCACCCCCCCACACAGACACACTGATAGGGGGGTGCTGATCCCCGATATTTCAGGGGAGCCCGCCACCGACCTACCTCTGTCACCAGTGTCCAGGGGGTCAGCACTGGGGCTGGGAGGGAGGGGTAGACGGGCGGGTGTGTGTGCAGAGGGCACCCCAAATCCATGCTCCCCCACCCGCCATTGGGGAATATGGCCTTTTCGGGGTCTGCCCATGCAGAGGGAGCAGCTGATGAAATCAGAGGTGGGGTCTTTTTGCGGGGGGGGACGACGCAGCATTGGAGCAGAGAGTGAATGAATGAATGAAACTTCAGTGCCCGCTCCCCCCCCCATTTTACAGAGGGGGGAAACTGAGGCATTTAAAGGGGAAGGGTCTCAGACATGCAGACAAGAACCCAGGCGTCCTGCCTCCCAGCCCCCCTGCTCTAACCCACCAGCCCCCACTCCCCTCCCAGAGCCAGGGAGAGAACCCAGGAGTCCTGGCTCCCAGCCCCCCTGCTCTAACCACAAGACCCCACCCCCTCCCAGAGCCAGGCAGAGAACCCAGGAGTCCTGGCTCCCAGCCCCTCTGCTCTAACCACTAGCACCCACTCCCCTCCCAGAGCCGGGGAGAGAACCCAGGCGTCCTGGCTCCCAGCCCTTCTGCTCTAACCACTAGCACCCACTCCCCTCCCAGAGCTGGGGAGAGAACTCAGGAGTCCTGGCTCCCAGCCCACCCCGCTGCTCTAACCCACCAGCCCCCACTCCCCTCCCAGAGCTGGGGAGAGAACCCAGGAGTCCTGGCTCCCCCCCCCCACTAACCAGTAGATCACCCTGTCTCTCTCCCTCCCCCACTCGGAAGTGCGGCCGTGCCTGATTCAATGCCAACTGACCAACCCCTTGTCTGCCAGCTGCAGATGTGCCCTGCCCTATAAGTCGGGCCCTGGGGTGGGGGTGGGGTACGTGGGTTTGCAATTGTTTCTCACTCTATCTGTGCAGCGCCCTGCGCGACGGGACCGCAATCTCGGTCCGGGGGGGTGTGGGCAGCGCCCTGCGCGACGGGACCGCAATCTCGGTCCGGGGGGGTGTGGGCAGCGCCCGGCACGACGGGGCCCCAGTTTTGGTCTGGGGGGGTCTGGGGGCAGCGCCCGGCGCGAGGGGGCCCCGTCTCGGTCCGGGGTGGGGGTCATGTGGAAAGCAGAACTGGAAGCAGATGGTGGCAGGGGAAACAGGTCAGGCTTAGTCAGAGGCCGGGGGTCGTATGCTGCGAAATCCTTCGGTATTTGCACGGCGGGCGGGGGGGGGACACTACCCCTCTTCCGTCGTGCGAGGCGGTGCAAGCCCCTGTGGGTTTGCACGAGGCTTTGCCTCCTCTCCGTCGTCACGCAGAGGCCGGGTAAACCTGGGCACCTTTGCACGGGGCCGGGCAACTTTCGGCGTTTGCACTCCCGGTGCTGCGAACTGCCCTGCCGCAGTGCCGGGTGCGCAGGGAGAGGTGGGGGTCCCCCCCTGCCTCCACGGCTCCCCGGGGGTGCGGGTCAGCTCACCTGCAGGGGGCGCCGCTTGTGTCTCCGCAGGTGGACAACATCCCGCGGGAAGCCAGGCCGAGGGTAACCTCGACCCTGGTGCTGTCGGTCTTCACGGCCGTGCTGGGGTCCCTGCAGTGCGGGTACAACATCGGTGTCATCAATGCCCCCCAAAAGGTAAGAGATTCCCCCTCAACGGCACTTTCCCCTCTAGGGGGCGCCGGCTCCCCTCCGGCCCCAGGGCGGGGCCTGGCGGGCTCAGGGGGGCGGGGAATGGGGCAGGGGCCTGTCCCCTCTAGGGGGCGCTGGCTCCCACCCGCCCCAGGGCGGGGCCTGGCGGGCTCAGGGGGGCGGGGAACGGGGCAGGGGCCTGTCCCCTCTAGGGGGTGCCGGCTCCCCTCCAGCCCCAGGGCGGGGCCTGGCGGGCTCAGGGGGGCGGGGAATGGGGCAGGGGCCTGTCCCCTCTAGGGGGCGCCGGCTCCCACCCAGCCCCAGGGCGGGGCCTGGCTGGCTCAGGGGGGCGGGGAATGGGGCAGGGGCCTGTCCCCTCTAGGGGGCGCCGGCTCCCCTCCGGCCCCAGGGCGGGGCCTGGCGGGCTCAGGGGGGCGGGGAATGGGGCAGGGGCCTGTCCCCTCTAGGGGGCGCCGGCTCCCACCCGGCCCCAGGGCGGGGACTGGCGGGCTCAGGGGGGCGGGGAATGGGGCAGGGGCCTGTCCCCTCTAGGGGGCGCCGGCTCCCACCCGGCCCCAGGGCGGGGCCTGGCGGGCTCAGGGGGGCGGGGAATGGGGCAGGGGCCTGTCCCCTCTAGGGGGCGCCGGCTCCCACCCGGCCCCAGGGCGGGGCCTGGCGGGCTCAGGGGGGCGGGGAATGGGGCAGGGGCCTGTCCCCTCTAGGGGGCGCCGGCTCCCCTCCGGCCCCGGGTCGGGGAAGCTGAGGCCTGTTTCGGATCAGTGCAGAGGGGAGGGGGGGCCCAGTGAGGGGCATCGGGGACCGACCCCTTTTCTCTGCCCCCCCGCCCCGCCCCCGCCCAGATCATCGAGGAGAACTACAACGCCACCTGGCTGGCACGGCACAGCTCGCCCGTCGACCTGGCCACGCTCACCACCCTCTGGTCCCTGTCGGTCGCCATCTTCTCCATCGGGGGCATGATCTCCTCCTTCCTGGTGGGGGTCGTCTCCGAGTGGCTGGGCAGGTAACGCCTCTCTGCCCCCACTGCCGGGGGGCGCTCTCCCCCGGGCAGGCGGGGCTGGCCCCAGGGCGGCGCTGGGGGGCAGGGAGCAGGGCAGGGGGCTCGGCAGGGGGCGCTCTACCCTGGCAGGCGGGGCTGGCCCCAGGGCGGCTCTAGGGGGCACTGTGGGGCAGGAAGCGGGGCGGGGGGCTCGGCAGGGGGCGCTCTCCCTGGGCAGGCAGGGCTGGCTCCAGGGCGGCGCTAGGGGGCGCTGGGGGGCAGGGAGTGGGGCAGGGAGCTCGGCAGGGGGCGCTCTCCCCCGTCAGGCGGGGCTGGCCCCAGGGTGGTGCTAGGGGGCGCGGTGGGGCAGGGAGCGGGGCGGGGGGCTCGGCAGGGGGTGCTCTCCCCCGGCAGGCAGGGCTGGCCCCAGGGCGGCACTAGGGGGCGTGGTGGGGCAGGGGGCTCAGCAGGGGGCGGTCTCCCCCGGCAGGCGGGGCTGGCCCCAGGGCGGCGCTGGGGGGCGCGGTGGGGCAGGGAGCCGAGGGGCTCAGCAGGGGGGCGCTGTGCTGTGGGGTGTGGTGGCCAGTAGGGGGTGCTCTCCGCCCCAGAGACCCCTGGGGCCTCCCCCGTCATCAGTCTGCTTGGGTGGGGCGCAGGGCACATGGGGCTGGGGTCCCTGCGTGTCTCACCCTCTCTCCCCTCCCCCGCCCCCAGGAAGCGGGCCATGATCATCAATAACGCCCTGGCCTTCCTGGGCGGGGCCCTCATGGGCCTGGCCAAGCTGGGCTGCTCCTACGAGATGATGATCCTCGGGCGGTTCCTGATTGGGGCCTACTCAGGTAACGGACAGCGCCCGCCGGCCAATCGGAGGGTGGGGCCCCTGGGCGGATGGGCGGGGGGGTGGATGCCGGGGGATGTCGGGTGGGGGGGAGTAAGCTGGGATCTGGGCGGATGAGCAGTGGGTGCTCCGGGGTGCAGTTGGCTGGGTGCCCCGGGCCCTGGGTGGGGGCCGTCATTGGGTTCTGCATGTCACAGGTACCACCCCCCCACTTCCCGCCATGGCTCAGTCATTAGCATACAAGCCCCACCTCTTAAAGGGGGCGCTTTGTAGGGGACGGGGGGGACCACAACCCTCTGCCTCAACTCCCCCCCACAGACCTAGGAGGCACGCCCCCCCCCCCCCAACATCCTACTAATCTGCTGTTCCCTTCCCCTCCCCTCTCCCCCAGGGCTGGTTTCTGGCTTGGTCCCCATGTACGTGGGTGAAATCTCCCCCACCCAGCTGCGGGGGGCGCTGGGGACCCTGCACCAGCTGGCCCTCGTCATCGGGATACTCATTGCCCAGGTAACAGGCGCTTGCGGGGGGCTCGGCAGCGGGCGGGGGGCCGGCAGGGGGCGCCGTGATGCCATCTCTCCCCCCCCGGCAGGTGTTCGGGCTGGACTCCCTCCTCGGCACCCCCGAGCTCTGGCCCCTGCTCCTGGGTCTGACCGTGGCCCCGTCGGCCCTGCAGCTGGTGCTTTTCCCCTTCTGCCCCGAGAGCCCCCGGTACCTCTACATCGTCCGCAACAAGGAGTCCAAGGCCAAGGAGAGTGAGTCCCCCCGCGGGCCCCTCGCCCGCCCCCCCAGCCGTCCGTCTGTCCGGCCCTCCCTCCTTCCACCCGCCCGCCCATGCGTCCCTCCCCTCTTCCGCCCACCCGTCCGTCTGTCCAGCCCTCCTCTCTTCCACCTGCCCGTCTGTCTGTCCATCCATCTCCCCATCCCTTTATCTATCCACCTCCCACCCACCCAACTCTGTGGCTCTCAACCTATTTACCGCTCTGGGCCAAGCCAATACCATGTCGATGGCCCTGAGAACGTCACGTGGGCTGCGGCTCTGTGCCGACTGGGTGGCAAGTGGCCTGCGGCCTCCGTTTGAGAGCCACGGCTCTAACTACTCTCTCCCTTCCAATCCTACTGACCTGGCCACCCGCCCCTCCACCAGCCACCCCCCCTCTTCTTCGGCCCTCCGTACGGCCCCTGCCCACCCATGCCTCATGGATCCATCCCCATCGATCGCCCACCGCCTTCGCGACCCAGCCCTCCATCCACCCCCTTCGCGACCCAGCCCTCCGTCCACGCCCTTCGCGACCCAGCCCTCCGTCCACCCCCTTCGCGACCCAGCCCTCCGTCTCCCCAACCCATGCGTCATCCATTCCTCCCCGAACCCATCCGTCCACCCCCAACCCATCCGTCCATCCCCATCTAGTGACCCAGCCCTCCGTCCATCCCCTTCGCGATCCAGCCCTCCGTCTCCCCAACCCATGCGTCATCCATTCCTCCCCCAACCCATCCGTCCACCCCCAACCCATCCGTCCATCCCCATCTAGTGACCCAGCCCTCCGTCTCCCCAATCCATGCGTCATCCATTCCTCCCCCAACCCATCTGTCCCTCCCTCCGTCCCCATCTGTCTACCTGCCCATCTGTCCACCCCCAACCCACCCCTCCATCCCAATCTACCTACCTACCTACCCATCTGTCTACCCTCCATCCCCAACCCATCCATCCATTCCCCAACCTATCCATCCATCCATCCATCCCCATCTATCCACCCATCCATCCATCTCCCAACCCATCCATCCCAATCTACCTACCTACCCATCTGTCTACCCTCCATCCCCAACCCATCCATCCATTCCCCAACCTATCCATCCATCCATCTCCCAACCCATCCATCTATCCCCATCTACCTACCTACCCATCCATCCATCCATCCCCATCTACCTACCTACCTGTCTGTCCACCCCCAACCCACCCCTCCATCCCCATCTACCTACCTACCCATCTGTCTACCCTCCATCCCCAACCCATCCATCCATTCCCCAACCTATCCATCCATCCATCCCCCAACCTATCCATCCATCCATCCATCCCCATCTATCTACCCATGCATCTATCCATCTCCCAACCCATCCATCCATCCCCATCTACCTACCTACCCATCCATCCATCCCCATCTACCTACCTACCTGTCTGTCCACCCCCAACCCATTCCTCCATCCCCATCTACCTACCTACCCATCTGTTTACCCCCCAACCTATCCATCCATTCCCCAACCTATCCATCCATTCCCATCTATCTACCCATCCATCTGTCCACCCCCAACCCATCCATCCATCCCCATCTATCTACCTCGTCATCTGTCCACCCCCCACCCATCCCACTATTAATCCAATCCCTCCCTCCCCCTGAGTCGTCCCACCCATCTATCCATGCCCCATCCCTCTGTCCGTCACCGCCACATCCCTCGCTCTCCCCGTGCCGGCAGGTTTGAAGCGGCTGACGGGGTGCGGCGACGTGAGCGAGGCGCTGTCAGAGATGAAGGAGGAGAAGCGGCGCATGGACGTGGAGCGCAAGGTCTCCATCGCCCAGCTCTTCCGCTGCCGGATCTATCGCCAGCCGCTGCTGATCGCCGTGGTGCTCCAGCTCTCCCAGCAGCTCTCCGGCATCAACGCGGTGAGAGGTGGGGGTCGGGGCTTGGTTCACGGAGGAGCTGGGGGAAGATGGGGTCAGGCGTGGAGCTTGGTTGGGGGGTGGAGCTTTGGGGAGATGGTGGGAGGAACCTGAGGAAATGGAGGTGGAGCTTGGCTGGGACGTGAGAGCTCTGGGGTGGAGGCTGGCTGGGGACGGAGCATGGGGGGAACTGGGGCAGAGCCTGGGAGAGATGGGGACGGACCTTGCTGGGGGTGGGACCTGGGAGAATTAGGGCAGAGCCTGGTTGGAAGAGATGGGGGTGGAGCTTGCTGGGGGGGCAATTGGGGTGGAGCAATGATGGGAGAGAGAGGGTGGGACTTGCCGGTGATGGGGCCTGGGGGATTTGGGGCAGAGTCTGGATGGGGGTGAATGGTGCTTGGGGGGATGGGGGTGGAGTCTGGGGGATGGGGTGGAGCCTGAAGAAGAGGGATCAAAGCGAGACCCCATGGGATCGGGGGGGGGGGGGAAAGAGTCCGACTAGAGCCGGCTCTGACCCCGCCTTCTCTGCCCCCCCAGATATTCTATTATTCCACCAGTATCTTTGAGTCGGCCGGGCTGGAGCAGCCGGTGTTTGCCACGATCGGCGCTGGGGCCATCAACGCCGCCTTCACCGTTGTTTCGGTAAGAGATTTCCCCCCCACCCCCAGCCAGCTGCCCCTTGGGGGGTGGGGGCATCCACACCCCACCCCTACCAAATCTTATATCGGTCCCCCTTGTCTCTCCCTCCCCACAAGCTGTTCCTGGTGGAGCGGGCAGGCCGCCGGACGCTGCACCTGGTGGGGCTGGCGGGCATGATGGTGTGTGCCGTGGTGATGACGGTGGCGTTGGTGTATCTGGTGAGCAGCCGGGAAGTGGGGACTGGGAGCCTAGGGGTGAGCACGGCCCCCCCAGGGCTGCGCTGGGGCAGCGGCACTGACGGCCACCCCGCCCCCTGGTGGCACCGCAATGCAGGTTCTCAGCCTCGTCTCTCTCCCCCGCCAGGAGCGAGTGCCGGCCATGAGCTACATCAGCATGGTGGCCATCTTCGGCTTCGTGGCTTTCTTCGAGATTGGGCCGGGGCCCATCCCGTGGTTCATCGTGGCCGAGCTCTTCAGCCAGGGGCCCCGCCCGGCGGCCATAGCGGTGGCCGGGTGCTGCAACTGGACCTGCAACTTCATCATTGGCATGGCCTTCCAGTCCATGGCGGTGAGTCACCCCCACGGGTGGGGCGCGTGCAAAGCGATCCTCGGACACACCCGCAATGCCACACAACTGTGTGTAGACGTGCATGGGCACGCAGGCACCAGAATAGCGAATGCCGGCTGTTACAACTGGGAGTATGCCCACGGGCAGGGGGGGCAGGGACCCACAGCAGGGCTGGGAGTGGGAACAAGCCGGCATAAGCGCGTCTGCAGCCACGGGTGGACAAATGGCGTCTCACACGCGCTCGCTGGCAAAACCAGCCCGCACCTCCCTTTGCATCCAGCACTCACCCCTCCTCTCCTCTCCCATAGGACGTCTGCGGGCCTTACGTCTTCCTCATCTTCGCGGCCCTCCTCCTGGGTTTCTTCCTCTTCACCTACTTCAAAGTCCCTGAGACGCGGGGCCGGACCTTCGATCAGATTGCTGCCGCCTTCCGACGCACCCCGTCTCTGCTAGACCACGAAGTCAAACCTTCCACCGAGCTGGACTGTCTGGGGCCAGACGACAATGCCTGACCCAGGGCGGGAGCGATCGGCCAGAGAGAGAGAGAGACAGAGACACAAGAGGAATGTAACCGTAACCGAGCACTTTAACGACACAGCAAGGTTTAGAGATTTTTAGAATAGTTGTTTTGTTTTTAGATTTGTGGGTTTTATTTTTAAGATTATACATATATATATATATATATACAGCAAGAGAGTGATTGTGTTGTATGTGTGTGTGTGTGTGTGTGTGTGTGTGTTTATCAGGGGCATGGAGATAAAGTTGTGTTGGGAGCTGCAGAAGGAGCTCGGTTAAGTGGCAAAGGAAGGGGAACCTGGAGGAGAATCCAGCTCAGCTGCTTGCCTGCTCTTGGAATTGGAGGCAGGGAAAGACCGCCCCGAGACCATATCCAGCAGCTGGAACAGATGTTCAGGCATTCTCGAGCAGCGTATGACAGTAGTAGGCTCCAAAACCGTTGACTCCAACGGGATTCTGCGTCGATTCAGAGACAGGAGACTTTTCTATCGATGAGAAGGTAGGAGGAAGATGCAAAACTCTGGTGGAGTTTTTTCGGTCCTACCGAACGTTGAGCCAAAGGGCCAGAATGAGCGAGATCTCCTCTCTAGCTCTCGGCATTAGAGCGCGGAAGGTTGGAGCAAGAAGGCCATGCGTCATGGACGCCGTCAAATGCCCTGCCTCCGTCGCCGAACGGCAAGGCTCCTACGGACAGGAGCTGTGGCTCTCTGCCCTATGCATGGTCCATGTAGTACAGTGGCCCGTGTCCGAGAGTGGCCAGCACTTGACCCCTTGGAGAAAACCTTTCAGCGATACAGTGGAGTCACCTCTTAACTCCCCATGGCTGGCGATTGACTCCTAGTGGCAAGAACTTCCATCCTTTTCCGTCCAAGCCAGCAGAACTGAGGTCTGGAGATGGGATCTCCTACGGTCCCCACCAGTTTGGGGCATCGTGCCAGTTTTTAGCCTAAAGCCAATCAGCTCACAGGCATATTGTTCGTTAAGTTGATGAGCGGGATTTTCTGGATGCTCTGACCTGGGACATCCCTTCCCATCCATCTTCTGAGGTTTGTAGGTGGTCTGAGGGGACCTCACCACTCTTCCTGGAAAGTGATTGTCAAGAGAAGATGGTCAGCTCATCTTTGGAGAACTGGTTGCGAGGGGCAGACAAGGGAGGGGGGAAAAGCTATCGCCCAACACGGGGAAGCTTTTGAGAAAGGGTGCATTGGGTTTTGTGAATTGCAGTCCGCACCAGTTGCAAGTCAAAGCAGAACGTGGGACATCCGCTCCACAGCTCATGTCTACAGGGACAAGGAATGGCCAGATTGGATCAGACCCACGGTCCACCTAGCTTGCTATTGTGTTTTAACATGATGGTGTCCTCAGCCTTGCACACTTACAACCTCCTCGCTACAACTGGCAAAAGGCCCCTAAAGCCCATTGGATATGTGTTGGTGGCCGGCAGAAGACAAGATGCTATGAAGACTGTGCTCAGCAGTCCAGGACAATTTGCTAGTTAAAGACGGTGGGATCATTGGTTGGTTTGGTTTTTTAAAGAAGGATGTAAATACAGAAGCAGCCAGAACAGAGCTGTTATAATTACTGCTCTCCATTTCGGCTGCTGGATGACCAATGGAAGTCTGAAGACAGCCAGCTGAGTTGACCTACAAAGACCAACCTTGCTAAAATTTTAGCGACTAGACCCGACACTCCATCATGCCAGCTGTTGTGGGTGGGACAAAAGAAGAACCCGTTTAAGCAGATCACAGGCACAAGAGACGAATAGCTGTGCTTGAAGAGAGTTTATGGACGAAGCCAGGAAGCTTCTGAACGGTTAGTAGGATCTGAGAGAGTTTCTGTTTTGTAATTAACGGAGGCGCTTGTCTTCATGTCAGGGACGCATGGAGGGGCATTAGCGCATTATGTGACCTTTTGTATTTCAGCGAGAAGAATGTAAGTAATTCTTTGTATATAAAGGACAGAGTCAAACAGAGGCCAGTGTAGTTGTGTTTGCTTCATTGTAGACACTCATGAATCTAACCGTTCCTATGGCAGAGGTGGATGTTATGAAAGAGAAAAGGATTTAAGGGAAGAATAGATCTAAGGGTTTTTTAACAAGGCTACGAACAGACAGATTCATTGTGGCAAAGCAAAGGTGCCATTCTGAAATTCATCCCCAGGTTTCTGGGTGAATTACACTCGGCATTTGACAGCACCGTGGGTAGATCGTTTCATATTGACAAGGAAACGATAATTTATACTCAAGTCCAGATTTTTGGGGTGCCCTAGTTTGATAGCCCGTGGATACAGACCAATTCCTAGATCTTTTAGAAAAACTCCCCGTGTGAATTATAAATTGTTAGTGATGGAGAATCCACCACCACCCCTGAGTAAATTGTTCTGACGGTGAATAGCCCGCACTGACAAAAATTTAAGCCTTATCTCTAGTCTGAAATAAGTTCCCTCTGGAGTCTGCAAATTCTCAGAATTTCAAAACACTGGGACAGGCAGAAGCGGTCTCCGACCATGGCTGGAAATATTGCTTCCCCACTTTGGATGATGCTAATTGTAGTAGTTAAATGTGTTGTTGGTTGGGGAGGGGGGAGGTTAGGTGGATTTCGAGAATCCCCTTAATTTTAATATTCTGCTGCAACAAACACATTGCAATTCATAGAGGCCAGAAGGGACCAGTAGACCGTCTCGATCTACAAGGCCATTAAATTTCACATTTCCCCCCTAGTAACTAGTGTTGGACTAATGCATCTTCCAGGACGGCATCCAGTCTAGGCCGGGAAGACATCAAGCAATGGAGAATTCACCACTTCCCTCAGGAGTTAGTTCCAGTAACTAACCCTCCCCCCATTAAAAATTAGATCAATGCTGGGTTAGTGCCTAAGTAGGGCCCTACCAAATTCGGGGCCGTGAAAAACGCGGCATGGACTGTGAGATCCGGTCTCACCTGTGAAATCTGGCTATTGTAAGGGGGTCGAAGTATTGCCACCCTTACTTCTGCGCTGCCTTCAGAGCTGGGTGGCCAGAGAGCAGTGGATGCTGGCCAGACACCCAGCTCTGAAGGCAACGCCGCCATCAGCAGTGCAGAAGTGAGGGTGGTATGGTGGGGGGGAGGGGAAGGAGGAGGGGGAGGTACTGTGGTATCCCCCCTCCCCCCCCCCCCCCCAGAGCTGGCCCTAGGCCCCTTTAAGCTCTGAGCGCTGGGGAGAAATACAGCTGGGGGCCCCTACTGTGGACCAGGCTCCAGCTGCTAGTCCCAGCTGGGCTGCGGAGGGATGGGACTTCCTCTTTCCCTGCATGGGCCACTCCTGGGGCTGGGTCAGACCCACCTCCGCTGGCAGCACAGAAGTAAGGGTGGCAATACCACGACCCCCCTCCAAGGGCCTTGCCCCCCGCCCACAGCCCCTTTTTTGGGTCAGGACCCCCACTGTTACAATACTTCCATCTGAAATTTCATGGTATCTGAAACCATGAAATTTCAGATTTTTAAAATCCTAGGACCGTGAAATGCATCAAGACGGACCATGAACTTGGTAGGGCCCTGTGCGTAAGTGTTTCCAACCCCATCGGCCCGCCCTGAAAGCGAAGATATTTTAAAATTAGGCACATACAACTGTCACAGAGTGTGGGGCAGTCAGGGCCCTGTACCCCCCCACTTCCCGCAATTCACCGTGACTCTCAGCCAGCCAGTAAACCAGAAGGTTTATTAGATGACAGGAATACAGGCCAAAACAGAGCTTGTAGGACCCCTCAGCGAGGACCCGTCAGTCAGGTCCATCTTGGGGGGGTAGGGAGCCCAGACCCCGGTCTGGGCCTCCCTCCATTTTCCCAGCCAGTTCCAAACTGAAACTCCCTCCAGCCCCTCCTCTGGCCTTTGTCTCTTTCCCCTGATCTCTTTGTTCTCCAACACTTTTCACTTGGCACTTTACCGGGGAGGGGCCCAGGCCACCAGTTGCCAGGAGGTCAGCCATTCTCTGTGCAGAGTGCCTCACCCCTCCCCTCTAGGGCTCTGCAACAATCACACACCCCTGTCCCGCCACCTAGATACATAAGAACTGCATAGGGGAAACTGAGGCACCCACCCAGTATTCAAGAGAACACGAAGAATATTCCCACTTCATCACAATAACAACCCTGCGCTACCTGTAATAGACAGCATCCAATACCTAGGCAATCGTAAAAGGAAACCCAGCAAACTTTACTAAGGCCTAGCCTATACTTGAGAGCCACAATGGGTGATATCATTTATTGGATCAACACCAACTGTTGGAAGAAAGGAGCATTCAAACTAGACTGAGGAAGGTAACTGGAGCCCCATTGTTAAATACAAGGCAGGGCAGGTTATTAAGTAGTCTACAAAGGAAAAAGTCACACCACGCTGAGTGGTAAGGACATATAGCAGTAAAAGTCCTAGGGTGGATGCAATTATAAGGCATGTGTGATTTTCAGAGGAATGCCTTTGCTTGCTTGATCAGACAAAACAATACCCATTGCAGTATATTTATAGCGGCAAAACTGCATTTATACGACAGTGGTGGTGTTAGGATGTTCTGTAGAAACAAGCCCGAACTTGACTTAAAGTCGAGCTCGTTACACCCCTGGAGAAAGTCGAATGCAACGGTTGCCGCTTTTTGGCCAGAGATTTGCATCTCGCTCCCTTCCGAGCAGGGTAGCTCCAGGCTGGATAATTTTCGGCCTTCACGGCGTATGTCGCAGGAAAGACACTCTTCCTGTAAGAGATGCCTTTGCTCTCTCTTCAGAGACTGCGAACAGAATGATGGCTACAGCGATGCCACCCTGCGCTTTCTAAACACGCTCACTTCATTCTTAAGTAACGCTGAGAAAAATGTATTAACACCAACTCAAAGGGGGGCTCTGAATAAGAACAGTCTCTCAGCCCTGCCCCGACCACGGCCTCAGGATTACAACTTCATCCTAGCTTCAGCTCAGAAAAAGCACCCTCATTCCTTGTTTAATCCACCTTTTTACACCGAGCGGGGGTCTTTGAGCCAGAGTTTCCCGCAGCAGGTAGTTAGCAGACTCGACTGTTAGGTGTTCCTCCCCAGGACATAGCTTTGAAAGGTCGGGTGTGGTGGGAAGAATTTGCACGTACTTCCTAAGAAATTCACTTGAGACAGATCTGCTTTTCCTGCTAAAGCGGATCTACGCAATCTCACCCTAGCACAGAAACAGTAGCGTTTCTACCACAATGTGACCCAGAGGTATTAACCCTAATTCAAAAAGGTTTAACTTAGTTCATCCGGGATATTATCCGGCTGTCCCGACCCCAATCTCCTCTTGGGGTACCCTGCTCCACACCTCAGCTGGGCTTGGAGTTAGAAAGTTTTTCGCTTGCTAACTATGCCTCTTTCTCCTTGTCCTGCCCTCAGCGGCCAGGGAGAACACTTGCTCACCACCTTTCATTTACAGTGGCACACTACCAGCTTAATTAAAACTCGTTAAACACCCACTGATGATTTTAACCGAGGCTGGGTTTCCAGTCAGTGTGACCTCTGGGCAGAAGCGTTGAAGTCAGGCGGACCGAGACATTGAAGGACCATGCCTGAATGCCTATTTTTAGCATTCCAGCTAACACAGTATACCCACATGCACTTTGGCATTTTTCCACCAGTAATAGGACCTGCGTCACTGCGGGGAGGCGGTTGTCAACTAGCACCAGGACAACAGAGGGTGGAGATGCACAAAGATGGGCCAAGAGAGTCAGTTTTACTTGTAAAACTTAGTTTAGATCAGGCTGCAAATCTGTCCTGGCTTTAATTATTATGGGGGCACTGACTCCTCCCACCCGTCTCAGAAGGAATGCATCCACTGTAGGGGGTTTGCACTGGCCTAACAAGACCCGTTTAGCGTGGCCGGTAAAACTTGTGGGCAATAGGATCAGAACTGCATGGTGGCTGAAATTTGCACACTGCTCATTGTGTCTGCTGCCTACATGTATTAAGACAAAGCAGGGTAGGAATCGCACCAAATATTTGACAAGACTGTTCATGAACCAGGGCTGGGTTTGGCAAAATTGCCTCACTTTGAAAATAAAAAGACAAGGCCGGCCCTTGTCAAAATGCTTGGTAGAGACGTTTCTGAAATGATCAAATCAAGGCTCTAAGTCCCTTGAAACCAGCATCTTTTCAACACCATTGTTATGGACAAGCAGTTACCCCAGGCCTTTCGCCCACCAGAAACAGTCACTAATTCAAGTAGATCTCGCCACTGGAATTGGATGGCTTGGAAACTGCTCTCCAGTGATTTGAGGGACCAGAAAGCAGCAACGCATGGCCTGGTATTGCAATTTATGTATTGTACAGATGCTGGCATTTGAGATATTCGATTTTATGAACGTTGCTCAAGGCCACAATCACCCGTTAGTTTGTAAAAGTGGGGAATCTACAGTATTTTGAAATTTAAGCTCATCACTTGGAGGAAAAAGTAAAAAGGTTTATTGAGCTAAGACTGAAAATTTGAGATGGGGAACAATCAGATTTAGGGTGATAAAAGTTTCTGAACTTAGAGGGATGGGAAAACTTTCTCTTCAGCTTTAATTAAGTCTCATCTGTATTTCAGTGAGAAATCAACTTGGAGGCACTGGGCTGCACAAGCATTAGATTCAACTCTAGGCCCTGTGTCGGAGCAGGAGAATCTCTCTTGGCTTGTGTATCACATTGGCAGATGCCTGCCTGGACGCCTGCCCAAGGGGTGTCTCTTGCTGAATCTCGCTCACCCAAACAAGGACTGAGCTGTCTTTTCAAGGAAGACTTTTGTCATGAAAATTGCTCCGTGCTATTAAAAACCATGCTGTCTGCGACCACCCTGCATCACCAGAGATCAGCTTGTTTAAATGGGTCAAGTGGGGGGTCTTAAGTCTGAGACCACCTCCTGTTTAGGTTGCCAGTTCAAACCCAGCCTGGCCTGGGAGCTATTAGGAGTCCTGGTGACCCCTGTGAGAAGACAGCTTGTATCAGGACTGTCTGTGGTTAAGATTAAGTTAGACCCCTGAAAGCTCAGGGAAAAGTGGTACCCCCTCCCCACATTAGGGGTACACAGCATGCTGGCCAGACAGTGGGGGACTTCTTACCATCCACAGAAGGAGAATACAGGGTTCCTTTGGATGCTCAAACACATGCTGCTCTCCACCGGTTTGTAGAGGGGTATCAGAGCACCTTGAGAGGGAGAGTTAGCTTGACACAGGTGGGGAAACTGAGGCACAGAGACGTGGAGGCCAATATTTGGAGAAAGGCATCCATAATCACAGGCCAAACTGAAGACATGTGAAAGATGAGCACCCGCAACTGGTCAGACATTCTGGGTGCTCAGCACTTGGGTGTGAGCGTGTGTAAGGCTCACAGCACTTCCAATTGCAGAGGAATGTTATGGCCACCTGGAACTTGCAAAAGATCAGCTGGTAAGACAGCCAGGCCACCTGCTCTAACCCCCTAGGCCCCAATCTTCAGCCTAGAGAGACTCCTCCCAGAGCCAGGGATGAACCCAGGAGTCCCACCTCAATCCACAGACCGGGGAAGGAAGAGGTGGACCCGCGGCTTTGACAAACGCAGCTCATTCGCCCCCTTAGCAGGGCAGGAAAGACCCAGCAACACCAGGAGTCTGTGCAAATTCCTTTACTGACACCCAAACTGCACACAACGTTCACAAAAAGTGCTTTTCAAAAAATCAGGGGGGAAGGGAGGGAATTAACTCAAGTTTCAACAGCCAGTTTCCCTTTGAACTGAGGAAGCTGTGGGAGGGGGGAGACTAGCCCCTCAAAAAGTCTTTTTTTTTTAAACTTAAAGATTGTGTGTTCTGTCCCCCCTCGGGGTTCACATTCTTGGCTTCGATCAGCAGCGAAGAGAGGGGGGACCGGGTGGAGTTTGGGGTCTCTGTGCAGTATGAGGTAACTTGGGGATACGGGCAAGATGGACACCTACAGGAGAGAGGAAAGGTGGTCAGACTCTGAAACCGAAGCCCCTGTGGGGGACAAGACCCCAACACTCAGCTGGAGAATGAGCCAAACTTAAGGTATGTTTCACTGTGTGATGGGGCGAGGCCAGATTGGATACACTAGTGGTCAACCCAAATCTGTATCTGATCAGATCTACAGGTTGGCTGAGCTACCAGCCCGTGTCACTTGGTGGCCAGCTGGATCATTAGCTAGCAGAAGAGATCTGCTCACCCTGTCATGCCAGTCTTCCCGGATCAAGCCACTGGCACACAACACCGTCCCCTACCTCGCCAAGTCCTTACCAGCTGGCAGATCTCTGCATCCCCTCACTGTGTGCAGGGTCATTACACCAGCAGGGCTGGAGCGGGGTCCCCCCTGGGCTCGGGCGTCGAAGTCTGGAGAGAGAGAGACCCCAGGTTAGTGACTACCCCGCCAGGCCTTCCTGCTTCCAGGGGGTGGCCAATGAGCGGCCGCTGGCATTGGGGTGGGGAGAGTGAGAAAGAGCTCCAGCACTGCGGGCAAGGGGCTGATTTCAGGGCACACAGGAGGCCGGATTGCCCACCATGGTGCCACGCTTGAAGGTCCAGAGCCCACTCATGGCAATGTGAGCCTACTGCAGGAGGCTCAAGGATAAGCTGCCATCTGCTGGTGGCTGCCTAGGGTACTTTAGAGGGGCTGTGGGCCAGCAGGAGGGGTGCCACCATCCAGCCATGATCTCCTGTCTTAACATTGCAGACTCTGGCTAATTACTCATGGGGCTTGCCATTCCCTGGGGGCACTGTGCCAGGATGGTTGGCACTAGGTGAAACCTGATTTGCAAGTCCTGACTAGCGCTCTCCTCTCATTCTTCTACCTCCAACCACACCCTACAGCCAGGGGGCACCACGCCCGCTGTACACACACATCAGGTGGATCCAGGAAGTGCCAACTTCCAGGAGCTGCTCCCAGAGAGAGAGAGGGGAGCCATCAGAATGCCCCACAAGAATGAACTTGTTTCTTTAGAGCTGCCGCATGGCAGCACTAGATTTTGCCACACTGCGGCACCAGGTTATACTCCCCAGTCCCGGGTGCTTACATCCACAAGCTGCCGCTGGATCTCAGGCAGTGGCTGGGAGGGACCCTCCGGAGCAGGGGCAGCAGGTTTGCTGGCTTCCACTGCTGGTTCCTGAGTGGTGGCTGGGGTGCTGGCAGCAGGGGTGTCCCCACCAGCGGCAGAGCTCAGAGCAGGCTGGTCTTTGGAGGCGGTAACTGTCGGCTAGGGTGGAGAGATCATACGGCATTTCATTCACGAGTGCTTCTCGTCTGGACAGCACCTTGCGGCCCGTAGGCCTCCCTGAGCCAGCCAAGACCAGCTGCTGTCGGGCCACGTGAAACTGACCTGGGAGTTCAGGGAGGCGGAATGTAACTGCTCTGGTTGGAACATGGGGCTAGCGCCCCCTGCTGTTCTGTGGGGTGTAATCGTCAGCTACAGAGTTAAGTCAACACAAGGCAGCTCACGTCAGGAAAGCTTATGCTCAAATAAATTTGTTAGTCTCGAAGGTGCCACAAGTCCTCCTTTTCGTTTTGCGAATACAGACTAACACGGCTGCTACTCTGAAACCTCTAATATTTCTCCAACCAACATAACTCCACCTCCACGAGCGGTGCTAGTTAAGGCCGACTTAGTTAAGTCGATGTGGAACACATTGCCAGGAGAAATGGATACAAGCTCCCCTGCGGAGGACAAGCCCCAACAGGAGGAGCAAAGCTTCGACCCGCATGAGCAATGTAATTACTGCAGAGGCTTTATGAGGATGTAAGTTAGGTCGACTTTAATTTTGTCACAGAGCTATCAAGAGGTGACTTGATTAGGGACGTGCTACTTGCGTGGGGAGAAAGTGCCAGGTACTAAGGGGCTGGACATTAAAGCCAGACAAAATTGCTATGGAAAATAAAGCACCCAGTGTGGGGAAATAGTTACTGAATCCAACCCCCAAAGGGAAGTGCAGCGTTCTCTATCTCAGCGGCTTCAGATCCTGACCTGCTGGCCTTTCTGGGAGACGCTGTAGTCCAGCCCAAGTTACTAGGCTCAGTGCAGGTTGAAATTTAATGACTTGTGATCAATATACCAAGTCAGAAAGATGATCCCTTCCGGCCTTAAAAATCTAAGTCAGGTGAAAGCAGGTGCTTCAGAGCGCCCTGAGCTAGGGCATTATCAGCGCTGACTCAGGGGAGAGCCCCACCTACCGAGTCACCCATGCTGCGCCCTGAAACACAGGGCCAACGCAGGAGCACAGGCCCAACCTTGTGTTCACTTCCTTGATCTGATAAGGTCACAGCCCAACAGCTGGTGGGGGCTGCAGACTACTGGGAAGTCTCTGGTGGCCTGTTCCCTTCATTTGCATTGCAGCATTGTCCTGCCAGGGCTGTAAAGCCATTGCGGCTTAGTGCATGAGAAGGGCGTGGACGATCAATATCTTCATAAATGATCTGGAGGATGGTGTGGATTGCACTCAGCAAATTTGCGGATGATACTAAACTGGGAGGAGGGGTAGATACGCTGGAGGGGAGGGATAGGATACAGAAGGACCTAGACAAATTGGAGGTTTGGGCCAAAAGAAATCTGATGAGGTTCAATAAGGATAAGTGCAGGGTCCTGCACTTAGGATGGAAGAATCCCATGCACCGCTACAGACTAGGGACCGAATGGCTAGGCAGCAGTTCTGCGGAAAAGGACCTAGGGGTGACAGTGGACGAGAAGCTGGATATGAGTCACCAGGGTGCCCTTGTTGCCAAGAAGGCCAATGGCATTTTGGGATGTATAGGTAGGGGCATAGCGAGCAGATCGAGGGACGTGATCGTTCCCCTCTATTCGACACTGGTGAGGCCTCATCTGGAGTACTGTGTCCAGTTTTGGGCCCCACACTACAAGAAGGATGTGGATAAATTGGAGAGAGTCCAGCGAAGGGCAACAAAAATGATTAGGGGTCTAGAGCACATGACTTATGAGGAGAGGCTGAGGGAGCTGGGATTGTTTAGTCTGCAGAAGAGAAGAACGAGGGGGGATTTGATAGCTGCTTTCAACTACCTGAAAGGGGGTTCCAAAGAGGATGGCTCTAGACTGTTCAGTGGTAGAAGATGACAGAACGAGGAGTAATGGTCTCAAGTTGCAATGGGGGAGGTTTAGATTGGATATTAGGAAAAACTTTTTCACTAAGAGGGTGGTGAAACACTGGAATGCGTTACCTAGGGAGGTGGTAGAATCTCCTTCCTTAGAGGTTTTTAAGGTCAGGCTTGACAAAGCCCTGGCTGGGATGATTTAACTGGGAATTGGTCCTGCTTCGAGCAGGGGGTTGGACTAGATGACCTTCTGGGGTCCCTTCCAACCCTGATATTCTATGATTCTCCATCACTGGAGTCTTTCAATCACGGACCTCAGATCTGCTCTAGCTCAAGCTGAAGTTATTGGGCTTGACGCAGAAGTTGCTGGGCAGCATTCTGCGGCTGCAGGAGGTCAGAGTTTTCCCCTTTCCACCCCCCATCCCTCCCCAAACCAGAGTCCCAAGTGCCCTGGACAGCCAGAAACCCTGAGCCACGTCTGACTCTGTGGGAGGGGCCGGTTTAGTGCTAGTCTTACTGGCTATGCTAAAATACCCACGTTTAAGACTGCCGTTAGCGCAAAGAGCCGGGATCTAAGCCTTTGCATTTTAACACTGGGGGTTCAAACGGCACTAGGTCCTTCATCTATCTCATATACTTCTCTGGCTTACGGATATGGGGGGCATTTAAGTGCTTCACTATTTTAAAGGCGTGAGAGGACCCATGAGGTCAGGCCAGTGCTACAATCTCCATTAGGGAAACTGACACAGAGAAGCTAAGCGACATGCTCAAGGTCACACAAAGTTGAGCACAGTAGGACTTGAACTTAGGTCTTCCAAGTCTCAGGATGGTGTCCTAACCATTGGGAAATCATCCCTCTCAGAAAAACTCCCAAACAGCTCATTCCCATTAAGCTTAGGGTTATAAGCCCCCTACCCTGGATACATGGAGAACTTCCATGACAGCTTACAGCAGTTGAGAGAGAACCACTGAGCAACTAAAATCTGTGGGATAGATTCTGGGCCCCCCTGGTTTACTGCCTTCTCTAATGGCTATCCCAAAATGCACTGCAGGACCACAACCCACTACTCCCCCATATGGCACACACCCCCACCCATCAGTTGCCCTGAGCCTGTCTGGGAAAGGAGTCTAGTGGCCATGGCTTTAGGAACGGAGCACCAGCCACCAGGGAATTGCCCACCCCAGCTCTCACCTCTGCCGCTGCCGGCCGGGTGCCAGCAGTTTGCTGCCGTCTGCGCTGGAAGTAGGGCCGGTTACGCTGGCGCTGGGGTTCGGGACGGATGCCGTCTGCTGGGGCTGGCACCACTTTGGTCTCACCGTCACCTCCTTCAGTGGTGGGTTGTTGTGGTGGGCGGGGGCGGAAGGGTCTGGATCGGGTGTGGGGGAGACAGGGGACGGAAGAAGGTTACAAGCAGGCCTCTGTAGGACCAGGAAGTCTAACCTGGTTTGGCCAGGCTCCCAGAGAACCTTTTACTAACACCACTACTCTGTGCCGGGAATGTGAAAGTGTGATGGGCAGCCTAAACCTTCTGAATTAGCCAGACTTCCATTGTCTCTGTGGAGCAGCAGCTTGCCTGGAGCTGGGAACAGAACCCAGGTGTCCTGGCTGAAAATTTCTCATTGAAACTGCTGATGGAAAATGGGGTTTTGATTAAATGAAGGTATGACAAAAAAGGGATAAGTTTCCCTGGAAAATGACCGCTCAGAAGCCAAAGAGTTTCCAGTTCCACAATATTTCAATTCTGAAATGTCACTGCTGTGCCTCGTGGGAATTGTAGTTTGGCTGCCTCATGTGTCCATTCCCCTCTATGGTCTGACTCCTTGGCTGAACTACATCTCCCATAATGCTCTGCCTTATCAAAAAGCACGACCATGGTGCATCATGGGTATTGTAGTTTGGGAGCCTCATGCTCCTGTTCAGACTACAACTCCCATGATGTGCCATGGTCTCGCTTCTTGGTGAGGCAATGCATCATGGGAGAAGAGATGGTCCAGGCCTCTTGATTGAACTCCATCTTCCATGCTGCATTGTCTTGCCTCAGCAAGAAGCAAGACCATGTTGCATCATGGGAGGAGTTTGGGTGCCTCGTGCTCCCAATTCCCTATGGTCTGGGCTCCCTGGCTGAAGTCCATCTCCCATGATGCATTGCCTTGCCTCACAGACATGACCAGGGTGCATCATGGGAGTTGTAGTCTGACCAGAACAGGTGTGTGAGGCACCAAAACTACAGTTCCCATGATGCACCATGGCAGCATTTCAGAATTGAAACATTTTGGTTTTCCCTCACTGAAGATACCAAATGTTCAGTGGAGCCATTTTCTGACCAGTTCTTATCCTGATTCGAGCAAGTCTCAGCCACCTGGAATTCATTCAGCTCACACACTGCTCATCTGGAACTAAGGTTTCAGCCACCCACACAATCTAGGGGGGTTAATTGGCAGGGTGCCTAGTCTCAGGCCTTGTTGACACAAGTTGTGTCACTAACTATAACAAAGTAGTACAACCCTCCTAGTCTGGAGGCAGTTATATTGGTATAAAGGTACTTCCCTCTGGGAACAGCTATACCAGTGTATAGGGGAGTAAGCTAGGCAAGTCTAGGCACCTTTAGAGCAAAGTCACACCCCAATCAAAAGTTATATCCTAGTAGAAGCCCTACACAGGTAGGGTGTGGTGCTAAACAAGGCAACTCCCCAAAAGCTACATCAGTGTGAAGACTGCCAGTGCTAGGATCTTGTCTGCAGTGAAGACAAACGCCTAGTGCTGTTGGGAAACCCCTATTCCCTAGAAGGCACCCAGATACAACCAGTAGGATATGTTCTGCTCTGGCATTAAGATCCCACACCAGTTACACTGGTATTGATGCCTCCATGGCTAGGCCAATGACTGGTCTTGCGATTAGTGGGGGAGGGCACTCACGGGAATTACTTCCAACAGATTAGAGGTCTTTCTTTTCCAGTGCAGCTTTGGCTATTACTCCCTGAAAAGGGGGAGATATCTGGCCCACCTTCCATTATGAAGAGCCAAATTTAACCCACAGCTTCCAAGAGACAGTTGTTTTGGTGCATCAGGGCAAACCTCAGTTCCCAGTGTTCAAACAGCAGCTACACGAACGATGGGAGATCCAGCTTTCAGATAGCTGGTCCCAGATCACCGCTTGGAAAGCTTGCAGATACTCATCTGCTAATCCCACTCTAGCCCTGGCAGGCTAGACAATTTCCTGTTACCATTTTCCACCCATCCATCGATATTCTAAGCTGCTTTTCTCCTGAGCCAGCCTCAGGGCAGGCCTCGCTGCTTTCAGCTGCATGAAGGCAGGAATCAAGCTTTGATGAACTCTTTAGGAGGATCACCTGCTAGGACAGCGTGGAAGTGGACAGTAACTGGGTGGAAGCGCGGTTTGCTGGAGTTTGAAGGGAACACTGGGAGGCAGCACAGAATGGCTCCCTTCGAGGTATACACAATTTCTGACCCGAACACACACACTTAAGCCAGGCTTTTCTGCTCCCGTACCTCAGGCCAGCAATAATCCTACTCCTGTGTTTATGGTGGCCCCACAAAGAAAGGCTTCAGTTTCCCCACTGGGGCAGAGATTCAGGGTGAGATTTTGATCCTTAACCCCCAGTGGAAACAGGGTGTTCAAGTCCCACCTTTGACAACCCCCACCCTTAATTTAGGAGGCAGACGGATTGCACAGGCCTGTTTTAGAGCCGGATGGGAGACGGGCCCAGTTGAGACCTCAAAACAAAGTCAGGTCACAGGCAGCTTCCAGTGCCACCACAGTGGGGAAGGGACCAACTGCACAGCAAGCCAGTGAGGGACCCCTCCACGCATTCAGCGCCAAGGCAATCTCTCCCATCCACACTCCTGCTCTGCGGGGGACATCCCGCTAGCCAGAAGAAGCTGGCCTCTGCACACTTACCTGCGGTATCTGGGCCGGAAGCGAGGGGCTGGTGCTCTCTCCCCAGCCTGGACTGGCGGTTGCTGGTCTCCCTCTGGCTGGGTGGCATCTTTAGGTTCTGCGCCTTCCGTGCCCTATGGCAAACAACTCTGATCACATGATCTTGTGACTAGCTCTCCTCTACACTAGATCAGCCTCTAAGAAGGTAGATGAACTGTGCTGGTGTCCAGGGACCCCAACATGAACTCTGCCGTCTTACAGGCCCAAATACCATCCCACAGAGCCTGGGATCAGCTGGCAGAGACCAGGCCACTTCCCCCTTACCATGCCCAGGCCTCACCTGTGCCGGCTGGGCTTGCTGCTGGATCGGAGGCCGGGGCCCACGCACGAATCTCCGGCGGAAGAAGAACGGCGGAGGACGCCTCCTGCGGGGCTGCTGCTGCTGCTGCATGGTGTCATCAGCTCTCTCCCCCTCGCTGACCGGCTCAGCGGCCCCTTCCACTCTGGTGGCATCCTGCGGTGGCAGCTGGGCCTGCCGGGGCCTGGGGATGAATCTGCGGAAGCGCCGGCGGTTGGGGGCGTAGCGGCTGCCTTTCACCGGCACGCCACCTGGGCCGGTGACGTTGGCCGCCTCGGCGCCCTGCAGCAGATGCGAGGAGACAAGCCCTGAGCAGGGGAAACAGACCCCTGCCCCAATCCTTGCATGCAGGGGAGCTGGCATCGGCCTGGCCTCCTCGTGCTCCGCCTCACCTTCTCTCCTTCCACAACATCGAACTCCACTGTCTCCCCATCGCCGACGCTGCGCAGGAACTTCCGAGGGTTGTTCCTCTTGATGGCTGTCTGGGGGCAGCAGGAGAGACGAGATGGGGCTAGGTGTGTGTGCGGGGGGAGGGGAGGTGTCAGCTTGCCCCAGGAGATTTTGAATTTGAAGCTACATCCCATGGTCCCTGAGACAGATGAGAAGCAACTGCTCCTCCTGCCTCAGCTCTTCATGTGGAGGGCAACCCAATCCAGGAACAAGGGGGCCACCTGCGTGCTGGGCCTCTCCACACTCAGAGTCAGGGCCAACTGTTGCTTGCCCCATGGTGCTAGAAACTGGATCAAGTCCCGCCAAAACTGAGTGGCCAAAAGGGTCACTGCCCACCTGGAAACCAAGGGCACTACCCCAGTTCCGCCCCCTCGCCCCAAACTCCCTCAACTCTGGCAGGGCAGAATTGCAGCTGCTGGGCACCAGCTACCTCAGAGACCCACAGGCTCACAAGCCGCTCAGGGGTTATAATTCACTCCTCACCTCTGATCGGAGAGGTGGAGCCCCATTATCCCCATGTGCTACTGGCAAATGCTGCTTCTCAAAGAGCATGCCCAGGAACAGAATGAGAGCCTGGGAGACAGCTGTGCTCAGCCGAGGGCATGGGGAAGGCCTGGTAGATGTCTGGCATGCCAGATGCCAAACAATTCCTGAAACTGACGAGAACCACTTACTGAAACTGACCAAGGTCTTACCTGGTGCACAAACACATCCTCCTTGGTGTCATTCCTGCAGGGATGGAGAGAGTTCTGAGGGATCACGGCTCCATGCCTGGCACAGCGACGTGGCCCATACACAAATCACCAGACAAGGCCCTACATAATCCTGCCTCTCCCTTGTTTAGTGCCCACCATCCCTGTGCTTTAAGATTTCAGCTGCCAGGCTTCCCCCACTCTGCCCTCCTCTTCCTATCCCCATACTCTCCCACTGCCTTGCTTCAGCACTTTAGAGCAGGGAACAGATTGGGTGTGAATTTACAGTACTAGACAGCATCTGTCAAAGCCTCCAGCCTTCCCAGGTGCAGCCTTGGGTCTTTAGCAGTAAGGCCGAGACAGCACCACGATGGATCCTTAAAAGGTCTCAATCTCTTAGGTCTGGTTTACACCTAAAACGTAGGTCAATCCAGCTCAGGGCTGCGAAAAATGTCATGCCACGGGGTGGCACAGCTCTTGCAAGTTTGAGGCAACTGCCCAGGCTGAGGGCGGCAGCTCCTGGCAGCAGCAGGAGTTCAGAGCGCCCAAACCTCCAGCAGAGGGCATTGCATCTCAGGCAACGAGAGTCAGAAGTGCTTAAACCTCGCGCCCCACTTATTATACACCCCAGCAGAAACTGAGGCCGAAATCCTCAGCTTGGGGGGGGTGGTGGTCATACTGATGCCAGTCAGGATCTGTCTACAAAGGCAATTTGCCACGGTCAGAGAGGGGTCTAGCCCAGTTGTGATACTGCAACTTGTGACATGTTAACACAGAAGCTTTTTAGGTCAGCGATCAAATCAAGACCTTTTAAGCAATTAAAGAAAACCCATTCTTCAAGCAGCAGAATATTAGCCACGAGGTGAAACTGCCCCGCCCCCAGTATTTCCATGAGGTGTGAACACTGGTTGTCATTCAGCTTCGGAGAAAACTATTGCACTGCTGATTTTTAAACAAACTTGCTATTTGGGATTTTTTGTTAAAGAACCGTGCCCTGCACCCCATTCTGGCTCCACAGCCCTATTCGGTGCAAGACACGCAGCTCCCAAGTTATTTGCCAGCATCCTTTTGGAACCTCTGACAGCCAGCAAAGGAAGAAATATCATTGGGGCTACCAAGGCTTATCTTCGCTGGATGCCTCTGTGGAGGACCGCATTAGGATCTCAGCGCTGTCAGAGAGCCCATCGCCTTTAGCCATGGAGTTTCCCCTCCCAAGATAACTTGTTTAAGCATTGAGTGCTAATCCTATTGCTTAAGTTTCCATCGACACCAAGGAAGCGACTTCAGTTTGATTAATTCTTTAGTCACTTAGGAAAAAAACACAATGAAAAACCTGGATTCCTAGTGAAAGATGCTTTTAAAAGCCTTTTGGGTCTTAACACAAATTCCGTTCAAATCAAGTCAAAGCGCTGACCGTTTTAAAAGGCAGCGCTAGACATTAAAATGTATTAACCCAGCAGTTACGTCTTATCCACCCTCCAGGACAACTACATTTTACTTGCCTGTGAAAAGAACTTCCCCTGGTCAAACAGGAGTTTCAAAGGGGTGAAAGTGAGCTGTAGCTCACGAACACTTATGCTCAAATAAATTGGTTAGTCTAAGGTGCCACTAGTACTCCTTTTCTTTTTGCAGATACAGACTAACACGGCTGCTACTCTGAAACCAATCAAAGCATAGTGAGTTAATCACTCTCCAGCCTGCCTCTAAGGTCCAGACTATGGGACACACCTGGTTAATGTAAGGGGCTAGTTTTTCCCCCCGCAAGAGGCTGTCTGGCCACTGGTTGGTTGAAACTGGGTCTATTTCAGTTTTAGTTTAATTATTCAGCACACACAGGTTAATTTAAAACAGCTGACCCCCAGTTCCAATTAAGTGTTGTTCCTCAGGAGATTGGTTCACACATCAGAGGGGACAGGTGGTATTTACTGTGGTGGGAAGCAATGCTTACTGGGCACCGCTTCTGCCCAGCTTCCAGGCACAACTTGCAGGGCAGGGCAGAGGGATGTGTCTCTGGAGCATGTCAGATGACCACCAAAGTAGGACTTACAGTGAGAGGTTTTTACCTCTAAGCACCTCCCGAGGTGTCTCCTAAGCTCTGTGGCTTGCTCATTAAAAGAGACTTATCACGGTCTCAGCTCTGCTTGAGAAAGTCTGATCCCCAACCCACCGAGTCTTCTCCCTGCCAGCTTCCAGCGTGTGAGGCCCCCAGCCTCAGCCCCGACGCGTCCCAACAGTCTAGGCAGGGGGTGGAGAGCTCACCTGTTAATAAATCCATAGCCGTTGCGAACATTGAACCACTTAACTGTGCCCAGCACCTGGGTTGCTGCAGGTGGTTTCCCAGGGAAGAAAGTTGAGAGGTTACAGGTCAGTCACCAGCAGGCAGCCCCTCCGACTGGGCAGGCAGGGAAGCACCTCTGTATAAGCCCTAAAAATCTGGGGCACTCCAGCCCCAAGGCAGAGGCCCCACACTACTCCCCCCGGAACAGGGCCAGCCTTCCCAATACACACCCCACACCCTCCTCCTCTTCGCATCTCTTCCTGCTCCATGGCCCGCCAAGTTCATAGGCTCCGATTACGAGGCCAGGCAGGACCACTGATCAGCCCACGATCTTTCCCCTCTTCACCCACACAACCCATCCCCCCTGATCCCACCACCCCTTCCCTAATGCTAGAAGCTTCCTCCCACAAACCATCCCCCTTCCAGCTCCCCTCAAAGATAATCTGTATGGAGGGGAAACAATGTGCCCCCCCCATCCCTCTTGCAGCCACACACACACACACAACCATCCCGCCCTGCAGGCTCCCTCCATTTTCACCAGTCCCCTAGAATTCCCTCCCTCCCGACTCAGACACCTGTCTCCAACACCTTCAGGTCCCAGCTTGCCTTTACATGACCCCCAGGTGCCCCTTTTCTCAACTTTGGCTTCTCCCCCCTGGCCCCCACCACTTGGTCCCACCTACTACGTGGGTTCCAGCCCACTCTTCAGATTCCCCTCAGCTCTCAGCCAGGCCACCTCCACCTCATGCCCAGGATGGGTTTCGTCACAACCCCCGCCCTCTCTACTCACTTGAAGAGCTGCTTAGCCCCCACCCCTGCCTGATTTGGAGTCCGTTTGACCCCGCCCCCAATGTAGTGGGCTCCACACCACCCCCTGCTGCTCCAGCTTGGTTTAACGCCTCCCTTAAGAACCAATGATGCACACCACCTACTCCCCCTAGGACATGCTCGGCCCCACCCACTGGACCCCACCCTCCCCTTAGATGCACTTGGCTCCACCTCCCCCAGGACACACTTGACCTCCCCATTACACCCCCTCATCCTTTCCCCTCCCTTGGGCAGCAATTGGCCCCACCCAAACCCCACCCCAAGGACACCACCCATTACCCCACCCTTGGACAGCACTTGGCCCCAAACCTGCCCCCAAACCCCACTGCAGAACACACTTGGTCCCGCCCACTATCCCAGCCCCCTCCTCTCCCTGAGGACACGCTTGGCCCCTCCCCTCCCAAGCCCCGCCCCTAAGGACACGCTTGGCCCCGCCCCTGGCTCAGCACGCGCCCGGCCCAAGGCCCCGCCCCTTCTCCTCACCTCCCGCAGGCGCCCGGCCCCGCCCCCGCCCCGAGGCCCCGCCCCCCTCAACAGCCGCCCCGCCCCGAGGCCCCGCCCCTCCGTCTCACCCAGGACGCGCTTGGCCGCCTGGCCGCGGGCCGGGGCGGGCGCGGGGCCCGGGGCGGCCCCGCCCGGGCCGGGCTTGGCCGGCTCCCCCGCGGGGCTCTCCCCGGCGCCGGCCCCGCTCTCCGCCTCGCTCAGCATCCCCGCCGCCGCCGCTCCTCAGCCGCCGCCGCCTCGCGCCTCCGGCCCCGCCCTGCCGCCTGCCTCGCGCCGCCCAATCGGCAACCGCCCCGCGCGCGCGCGCCGCCCAATCGGCGGCCCGGCTTTTATCCCCGCCCGCGCGCCGCGCCCTCGCGCCCGGCCCCGATTGGGCCTCGCCCACCCCCGCGCTCCCATTGGCCCGCGGGGTTCGTCCCCGGCCGTTGTGCGGCGGGCCGCGCCCACCCCTCCCCACCCGCACGCCGCCTGCCGGCCCACGTGGGGCCAGGAGGTGCGACGCCGGCCGGAGCGCGGGGCGTGGGGGGAGGCGCCCCGCGGCTCGGGCCGGCATATATTTGCATACTGATGAGGCTATTTGCATATAAGAGGGTCGCGAGCCCTCTGGTTGGGTGTTTTGCATCTGGTTGCGTCGAGGTCCTGTTCCTACAGGTGCGTATATTTGCATGCAGTTGCCGCGTGCGTGCATTTACATATTTTACATCTATTTGCATAGTCTATTTGCATATATTGACGGGTGTTTGCACATTCTAGCTGCAAAGCTTACATATATTTTCATAATCTAGCTGCATATGTTTGCATATATTTGCATACGTTTGCATATATTTGCATACGTTTGCATATATTTGCATGCCATTCCTCCTGGGGCGTGGTCATTATTTGCATCTATTTTTGCTGTGGGATCCGGTCCTCTGTGTGCCTGTATTTGCATATATTTGCATTGCGAGCTCTGTGCCTCTAGTTGTATATTTTTGCCCTGATTCCGTATTCCTCTATTTGCATGGCGGGCTCTATTCACCTCTATTTCCATAACGTTGCCTATTTGGCATAAATTTGCATGTATTTGCATACGTTTGGTGCCACTTCTTTATTACGGCGAGTCGCATGCTTCTGCTTGCTCTAGGTCCCTGTGCGTGTATTTGCATTTATTTGCATCTAAGTCCCCATTGGCTTAATCCCCTGCGCGCATTGATTTGCAAATCGTTTCATTGTTGGGTCACATTCCTCCGTGGGCACGTATTCGCATATTCCTGGAACTGTTTACAAATCATTGCATACCGTTCCATTTCTGCCTTGCCCTTCCCCATCCATAAATTAGCATAGATAGCATATATTTGCATATATTTTCAGTGGTGTTATCGCTCTACAAACATACATTTGCAGACTTTGCATCTATTTGTGCATGGTCCATTACATTTGCATATAATGTAATTGCCGGCTTTATCCCGGTGAGTGCATACATTTATTTGCATGTATTATCCTATGTATTGTTCTGCTATGAATGCTGGTCATCTGGTTTGACCTCTCAAGACGACAAGCCGTCGTAAGAGCTTTTAACAGCCCGTCCTGATTTGCAAACTGCCCGGGCCGGAAACTTCACCACAGATCTTGGCAAAGGCTTTAATTAAAAAATCGCATCTTATTTCCAGGCTGACTTGGTCTAGCTTCAACTTCCAGTCACTGGCTTACGGTGGACCCTTAATCAGCGCTACTGATGTGCATATTCGAGCATTCATTGTAATTGGGTTCGGTTGTCAGCATTTCTATGGCAAGGGCACGTAAGGATACTCTAGGCTGGCCACCGTGTGCCGATATTTGCAAATGCGAGGCTCGGCGTAGCTTCGCTTTGGGCACTTGTGTCAGTGGTATTATTTGGGTGCTTCAAATTAAGCATGTGTTTATGTGTTGGCAGGTGTTAACAGCGGCTGCTCTCCACCCCAGAGGTGGCTGCATCTCAGCAGGGGGTGAGGGATCCCTGAATAAATATCTCTGCCACCCTAGAGGTGGGGACATCTCAGCAGCGGGTGAGTGATGCCTGAATAAACAGCGGTGCCATTCCAGAGGTGGCTGCATCTCAGCGCCGGGCAAGGTATCCCTGTATAAACAACCCAGAGCTGGTTGCATCTCAGCGTTGGGCCATAGATCCCGTATCAATAGCTGTCTCCCCCCCAGAGCTGGCTGCCCCTCAGCACTGGGCCATAGATCCCCATATCAATAGCTGTCCCCCACCCCAAGAGCTGGCTGCCCCTCAACGTTGGGTCATAGATCCCCGTATCAATAGCTGTCTCCCCCCCAGAGCTGGCTGCCCCTCAGCGTTGGGTCATAGATCCCGTATCAATAGCTGTCTCCCCCCCAGAGCTGGCTGCCCCTCAGCGTTGGGTCATAGATCCCGTATCAATAGCTGTCTCCCCCCCAGAGCTGGCTGCATCTCAGCGTTGGGTCATAGATCCCCGTATCAATAGCTGTCTCCCCCCCAGAGCTGGCTGCCCCTCAGCGTTGGGTCATAGATCCCGTATCAATAGCTGTCTCCCCCCCAGAGCTGGCTGCCCCTCAGCGTTGGGTCATAGATCCCGTATCAATAGCTGTCTCCCCCCCAGAGCTGGCTGCCCCTCAGCGTTGGGCCATAGATCCCGTATCAATAGCTGTCTCCCCCCCAGAGCTGGCTGCCCCTCAGCGTTGGGCCATAGATCCCCGTATCAATAGCTGTCTCCCCCCAGAGCTGGCTGCCCCTCAGCATTGGGTCATAGATCCCCGTATCAATAGCTGTCGTCCCCCCCCAAGAGCTGGCTGCATCTCAGCGTTGGGTCATAGATCCCGTATCAATAGCTGTCTCCCCCCCAGAGCTGGCTGCCCCTCAGCACTGGGCCATAGATCCCCGTATCGATAGCTGTGTCCCCCCCAGAGCTGGCTGCCCCTCAGCGTTGGGTCACAGATCCCCGTATCAATAGCTGTCTCCTCCCCAGAGCTGGCTGCCCCTCAGCG